>NC_027753.1:29324981-29332433 GCF_000695525.1 Brassica oleracea var. oleracea
CCTCGGAATATTCCGAGGGCATATCTCCTCGGAATATCCCGACGGATACACTTCCTCGAAATATTCCGACGGCAAAGGTTTATCGGAATATTCCGACGGCCGAGGTTCGTCGGAATATTCCGATACCTCTTTTCTCTCGGAATGTTTCCGAGGACCGTTCCATCGGAAATATCCGAGGAGATACCGACGAACAGTCCTAGGAAATATTTCTTCGGAATGTTCTCGGAATTATCCGAGGAAATTCCGAGGAAATTTTACTTTCCGACGACCATTCTCGTCGGTATGTCCTCGGAATACCGTTATTCCGAGGACATACCGACGATATTTGTCGTCGGAATACCGGTGTTTTCTTGTAGTGTAGTTACCCACGAGCTCAGTCACACTCACACCTTCAAACACTCTTATTCTCTGTTTTGCATATAATATGTCCAGCAGTCTCATTCTCTTTGTTTCTCAGTCTTTCTCTTGTTACTCTCAATCAGACTCTCACATACACTCACACACCATACTCTGTGTATTTTCACACGGAGAAGCGAAGTAACCCATCTGTATATCATTCGGAAGTGTAGCAGAGTAGTCTTAGTCGTATGATTTTATTCGATTCATCGTTTGTATTCCAAAGTTTAATGCCTTTTTGGGAAGATTTATAAAATTGTAAATAATTTTTTTTTTAAGAAAAAAAAAGATAAGGTCAAGATTGATTGAACACCGAACATCTGTGGTTTATATATCATTTAAACATACAAGGTTAATCATGATTAAAATTACCGTGACATCATTCGAACTTCAATCCCCCAAGCCCTGACAGTAGAATAACTTCCAACCATTTTCATTATTTGTGGTTGGTTGTTGACCAGCAAAAGCATGGGGAAAAACCAAAAATAGGGGTATAAAATTTTCTTCTCTTATGAGATCGAACGAGGAAATGCCAAAGCGAAGGCTAACTCACTCTCCTTTAACGGTGTTTGTCCCTGCTGCACTCCAAGATGATCTCTAACCCATTTCTATTTTTATTTCTATATTTTTTTAAAAAAATAGACAAACTCTATTATAAATTTGAAATTGCTCCAATGCATGCTTCGATAAAACCATTTCCAACCTATCTCTATTTTCATTTCTATATTTTCCTCTAAAATAGAGAAACTTTATTATAAAGGTGAAATTACTCCAATGTATATCTCTATAATAGAATTCATCTATTTATAGGGGAAAATATAGAGATATGCTATTTTTACCCCTAAATATAGAGGAAAAAATTAATTTTCCTCTATATTTTCTTCTAAAATAAAGGAACTCTATTATAGAGGTATACATTAGATCAATTTCGCTTCTATAATAGAAATCTCTATTTTAGAGAAAAATATAGAGATATACATTGGAGATGCTTTAAGAATGGCATGTGATTCACTAGCGCTGGAGAGAGAGAGATAGCATTAGCTTCGGCATTTCCTCGCTCAATCTCATAAGATAAGAAATATCTATGTTCATGTTCTTGGTTTTCTCCCACGTTTTTGTTGGGTTATTTTAACATATGGTTTAGGCGGAAGATATAGTTTGCAGTTTTAGCAGAGAAAATGTATTTTTGCAGTTTCAGTGTATAAAATGTGATTTTACGATTTTGGCTAGAAAATTAAATTTACAGTTTTGGTGAAAATGTGGATTTTGCAAAAAAAAAATGTAATTCTGTATTTATTGTAAGAAAATGCATTTTGCAGTTTCTGTGGAAAAAAATGAGTTTGTATTTTTGGCAGAAAATATATAGTTCTGCGATTTTGAAAGGAAATTTTTTGTTGTAGTTCTATCGGAAAATGTGTGTTAGTACAGTTTTAGCGTAAAATGTGATTTTTCAGTTTTGGCGGTAAAATATGATTTTGCAATTTTGGCGGTAAAATGTGATTTTGCAGTTTTGGCGGTAAAATATGTTTTTCGGTTTTTCTCGCATGAAAATATTGTTAGCAATTTTGCGGGAAAAATGTGTTTATGTGGTTTTGTCAGAAAATATAGTTTTGCGATTTTGATAGGAAATTTTTTTTTTTTTTTTGCGGTTTTTGGCGAAAATAATGTGATTATAAGGTTTTTGCGAAAATGTAATATTTGTAGGTCTGCCAAAAAAATTTTAATTTTGTGTTTTTGATGAAAATATTTGGTTTTGTAACTTTTGAGAATATATATCATGATTATTTGTTTATCTAAATTAAATCTTTAAGATAAATTTATTTTTTTATTAATTTGGATACATGACTCTATCTAGATACACCGATTAAATTTATTTTGATGAGTCATTTGGATGATTCTCATTTTAGATTAAAATTTTAAAATGTATTTGAAAGAATCATTTGGTTAATACCAATTTTAACACAAAACTAACATCAATATTCATTTTCATATAGATAATCCATCTAGACGAACAAGTGAATATGCCTTATAACGAATTATAGTCTGATGAATTTTGTTGTTGGTTATTTTATTTTTTCTACTGCATTTGTTGTTCGTTAACAACACCAACGCTACGTGTACGTACTTATAACGCTTTGCATAGTCGAGTCATTCTTCGGAAATTTATTTGTAGTAAGCCGATCATTTTTCTTTGAGGTCCCGTTATAACTTCATATCCCAACATCTATCTTCCTTCCCTTGAAGAGATAATGATACTTGAAAAAATACTGGGCCTAACTTAGGCCGTCAAACTTCACACTTCATATAAAAGAAGTAAACAAAACAAAACATATTTCTTTACTATATTCATATCAATATTTGTTTGTTTTCTTGTATTTGAAGCTTAATTCAAACCTAACCAAATTTAGCTCATAACTTGGTCCTAAGAGCAACATTATAGGTGGGACTTGATTTTATGTCCTTAGAATACTTTATGATTAATTTGGATTTAAGGACAAAGTTAAGGATTTTCCATCAAAAATTAAATTATTGGTGGGACTTTTGAAAGTCCCTTAGTAAATAAATTAATTTTTTAATAATTAATGACAAATTATTTTAATAATTAATGACATTAAAAAGAGAAGTTTAAAATAAAAATACATATAACATTAAAATTAAAAACATAAGGAAAATTACAAAGTAGTGAAATTTTTTTTACAAAAATCATAAATAAAATCAGACAAACATTTTATTTAATTCATAGAAAGCAAATAACATTATATGTTATTTGGAAGATGTCCTAATTTATCCCATATATTTTCAATCAAATCTTCTTTTAATTGTTGATGGATATGTGGATCCCGAACTTCTTTACGACGAGCAATTATATTGTCGGGTTTTGTAGCCTTTTTGACGGTATATGTAAAATCCTCATCTTGAAATTCTTCAAGAGTGTTTGAATTCCGTTCATCTTGGATAAACATATTATGGAGTATGAGACATGCTCTCATAATATTCGATATTTTGTTTTTATCCCATAAATTAGAAGGATTTCTAACAACGGCGAACCTAACTTGCAGGACCCCAAAGGCACGCTCGACATCTTTTCGAACGGATTCTTGGGTTTTAGCAAATAAAGAATTTTTCGCACCCTGTGGCAGTCATATAGATTGAATAAAAGTTTCCCATTTTGGATAGATACCATCTGTCAGATAGTACGCCAAATTGTATTCCCTTCTGTTGACATAGAAGTTTACTTGGGGAGCTTTCCCGTTAATAATGTCATCAAAAACAGGTGATCAATCCAGAATATTAAGATCGTTCAAAGTACCTGGAGCTCCAAAAAAAGCGTGCCATATCCAGAGGTCATATGAAGCAACGGCCTCCAACACAATTGTTGGTTTTCCGGTTCCTCGTGAATACATTCCTTTCCAGGCAGTGGGGCAATTCTTCCACTCTCAATGCATACAGTCGATGCATCCAACCATCCCGGGAAATCCCCGTTGTTCACCATCATGGAGTAGTCTCTGAAGATCCTCCGGTGTGGGACGTCTGAGGTATTCATCGCCAAACAAGTGGATTATTCCGGCGGCAAAATGGTGCAAACATTTTCGAGATGTTGTTTCACCAAGTCTTACATATTCGTCTACGGGATCAGCTCCACCACCATACGCCAATTGACGAATTGCTGCGGTACATTTCTGGAGAGGAGATATACCAGACCGTCCGGTTGCATCTTCTTTGGGTTGAAAATACTCAACTTCAGTAGAGAGACGATGCACAATATATAAGAACAATGACTTGTTCATTCGAAATCGTCGCCGGAACAAATTGTGCGGGTATGTTGGAGTGTCGCTAAAATAATCATTCCAAAGGTTGTTGTGGCCTTCTTCCCGGTTTCTCTCGATAAAAATACGTTTTTCGCTCTTTTGGTTCGGGAATAGGATCAGGATCTTCAAATATATCATCAAATTCGGTATCAAATTCATCATCATCACCTTTATGGTAATGATAATGGGAAGAAGAAGCTATTTTTGAATTTTAAAAAAAGAGATATAAAGTTATGAAACAGAGAAGAAGATATGAAAGAGAGAAGAAGTTATGAACGTAAGGAGAAGTGCAAGTGTTTATGAAAGAAGAAGTGTCTTACTTATAGTTGGTCTTTAGTTCATCTCGTGACTCTTTAGTTCAACTTGTGACTCTCATCAATCTCCCGTGATACAAACAAACAATGCAAGGTACATGTTCTGATATAATTGTTTATTTGAATTCAAGCTTATTTGGAATATAGTGGATCACGAGACAACTTATATGTGGATCACGAGACATTATTTGTCATATAGTACTTCACGAGACATTTGTTTACAGTGGATCACGAGACAACATATATGTGGATCACGAGACATTATTTGTCATATAGTACTTCACGAGACATTTGTTTACAGTGGATCACGAGACAACATATATGTGGATCACGAGACATTATTTGTCATATAGTACTTCACGAGACATTTGTTTACAGTGGATCACGAGACAACATATATGTGGATCACGAGACATTATTTGTCATATAGTACTTCACGAGACATTTGTTTACAGTGGATCACGAGACAACATATATGTGGATCACGAGACATTATTTGTCATATTTCCATTGATACCGTGATGCATTAAAACCAAAAAAAAAATGTTTACAGTCCATTACATTACATATTGTCAACAGAATCCGATACACAAAACACAACACCATCTTCATTTACTTTACCATAAGCACAATTCCTATTAAAATTGTCACGACAATCATTACCCCTACAAAGTACTCAAATCCCTGCCTAAACTTCGATTGTTCCTTGCCTATATCACCCACAATTTTCTCTACTCTAGCCAGCCGCTGGTCAGTCTCATAGTCACTGTAAAGTGTAAGATTTTCTACCTTTTCCGCCAGCTGAAGCACGTGTCTATCTCTGGCTCTCATCTCTTCCATCACGGCGATATCCCACCATTTCCAAACATGGCATCAAACAACCATAGAATCTTTACGATTTTGCAAGCATGAAACAACCATAAAATCAAAAATCTACACAAGACCCGAGCCGACCATACAAGCTATACGAATTTTCATTCAACCTATACGAATTTTCATTCTCAAACAACCATAGAATCTTTACGATTTTGCAAGCATGAAACAACCATAAAATCAAAAATCTACACAAGACCCGAGCCGACCATACAAGCTATACGAATTTTCATTCAACCTATACGAATTTTCATTCTCAAACAACCATAGAATCTTTACGATTTTGCAAGCATGAAACAACCATAAAATCAAAAATCTACACAAGACCCGAGCCGACCATACAAGCTATACGAATTTTCATTCAACCTATACGAATTTTCATTCTCAAACAACCATACAATCTTTACGATTTTGCAAGCATCAAAGAACCATAGAATCTATACGTTTTTTATATATCTATATCAAACCACCACTTCAATCACAAGAGCCGACCATAGAATCTATATCACAAGAGACGAGAGAATCAAATCAAACATATAATCAAATCAAACAACCATTGAATCTACACAGCCCTACTCGGTTTCTCAATCTTACAAGGGAGGTTAAAGACATACCTTGCCAAGATTGGGTTGATTCTGAAACGATGTCGAAAGGACTGAGTTAGCCAACGATTCTGAAACGATTTGGAAGCGAACCGACGCAGGTGGAGTGAACTGAGTTAGCCAACGATTTGAAGAGGTCGATTATTCTTTTTGATTTTACTTCGCCTTCGGAGATCGCGGCGTCGCCATTGGAGATTTCAGATGTCGATTGATTTTGGAGAAGAGAGAAGAAACACACTGACTAGGGCTTCGTTCGACTTCGAATACATCTTCCACTCCTATGCTGCCACGTTGCTCACGGAACGCGTCCAAAAATCCCTTAACTAAGGCCCGAATCCAATGATATCTTTTCTTTTTCATTTATTTTCGAGCCCCAAAAACACTAAGAACCAGCCAATGGCCGCCCGATAATGTTGCTCTAATACCATAATGAAGAGCCGTATTCATAATTATATTAAACAAAAAAATAACCATATTTTCGTAATTACTTAACCAAAAATATTTCCAATACAACATTCAATAGAATAACATGTTTATTCTGATGATATATTAACTGATTTCATTCTTTGCATGGTTCAAAAAATTATAACATATTATTTTATAAATAGTTTCATCATTTAAAATGTATGGTCACTCAATTTGACCCAATGGTCAGAGTTCTGATCCCATTTTAAAACTAATTCAGACCAGAATTAAGATTTTACGTATTAATAATACTGGGAATGATATTACAGCGAATTCGATGAAAATTTTCCAATTATGTATGTGTATCCGAAGTTGTATGATTCAAATCAATTAATTATTGTTGTTTCAGTATTGGTATATATAGTCTAAATAAGCATCATCAGAAACTCACCGGCTAGCGTCAGAGTTAATGTTTACGAATTAGGGAAGAAACTAAATAATGTAGAACCGTCATCATAACCTAACATTTTTGTTGAATGAATCTGAATCCACTAACCTTAGAGCATGTTTAACCCTATTACCCCTAATGGGTTTTTTAGTAACTTTTTAATTAATAAAACTAATCAAATAACTTTAGTTAAGAAACTCCTATTTTAGTCAGTGCATTGGGAGTTTCTTAACTAGAGGTTCTTAAAAAAAATTATTAAATATTTTTTCAATATAAAATTTATTTATTAAATAAAACATATTAAAAGATAAAATTTAAAACATAAACAAAAAAAAATTAAAATTAAAATTAGTACAATAATCGAGAATAATTTTAAAAAACATCCGAGCTTGGTAGTTGTCTCAATAACATCCAAATCGACTCCATAAATGTTCAACCAAATCGGCTTTGAGTTGTTGATGGGTATGTGGATCACGAATTGCAGTTCGAACACCCATCATATTGGCGATATTTGTAGGCATTTCTGAAGAAAAATCGAGATCGACATGTGAAGTTCCGGTGTCTTCTCCTTGTTGAAACTCTGAAACATTAAAATGAGTGTATCC
>NC_027753.1:29333304-29337609 GCF_000695525.1 Brassica oleracea var. oleracea
ATAAACGTTGATCGCCTTCTTCACGGTTTCTTTCGATATGAATTCTTTTTTTTCTTCTTCTTCTTTGGACTTCTTGATCACCATAATTAATGGCCAAATTCTCGAATGTTTGATCAAAATGTTGATCAAAGTATTGATCAAAATATTCATCAAAACTTTGCCCATCTACTCCCTCAAAAGTGTTATGAGAAGAGGAAGCCATAGAAAATGTTTAGATCAAAGAGAAGAGAGATACAAATGTTATGTGTATTGATATTGAGATCAAAGATTGAACGTGTTTATATGTTTTGCGAGAAGAGAAGAATTCAACTTGAGAATGTGTATTGAGAACAACGAGTTTACAAGACATATATAGACATACATAAACTCGTGAGAAGAATGGAGTGAATACATAAACTCGTGACACATACATACAAAATGAAGGACACTTTTCTTGGCTTCTTCTTCTCAACATCTCGTGACTTCTCACTGCATCTTCTTGTCAACATCTCCTGACTTCTCCTGCTTAAACATCTCGTGACTTCTCCTGCTCAAACGTGTGATGATCAAACGTGTATAAACATCTCGTGACTTCTCTTGACTCTTCACTCACTACAAGAAATATGCACATTCTTAGCACACGATAAACGCTATTGTAGAACTTTCATAGCGAAACTTGAAATGCTATGTCATCGGCAGCCATCATAGGTATCCCATCTACGATAACATTTATTTAAATGCTATGAAATATGCATGTACGATAGCAATATTTCAATGATGTTATTAACTTAGATATAACACTATTTTTTTGTTACAAATTGATTACGATTTATATATTCGTGCTATGATAGATCTTACTGCAATTAACAAAAATTAATTATAATTCGAAATAAAATAATTTAATATTAAATTGAAAATTGTTTTATATTGAAATTAAAATAAATTTTATTTATATATTAAAATTGGTTTACAAATTAATCCTGGTTTACAAAACTAACCAGAAATTATAACATAAACTCAGACCACTACAATTTCTCTAACCAGGGTTACACTAAACCAAATCTAAACCTAAAAAAAAAAAAAAGACTGCAGCCGCCTCCTCCATAGGCTTGCCCCTCTTCCAACAGCCATGAGCCTTGCCTCCTCCAGCCGCCACGAGACTTCCGTCCTCAAGCCGCCATGGACCATGCCTCCTCCAGCCACCATGAACCTTGCCTCCCCAACTATCTTTACCAAAACAAAACAACATCAGATTCATACTACAGAAACAGAGAGAAGATACAAAGAGATAGAGAGAGAGAGAGAGAGATCAACCGTGGTGGTGGTGGGAGGGCGACCGTGGTGGTGGTGAGCGGGCGAACCTGGTGGTGGTGAGAGGGCGACCCTGGTGGTGGTGGTGAGACGAGGAGGAGACGCGGTGGGAGAGAGATGGGAGAGATGAGAGAGGCGTGGAGAGAGATAGGAGAGATGAGAGAAACAGTAAGCTTGGAGAGTGATGGGAGAGATGAGAATGAAGGAGAAGAACATGCGCCCAGATCTCTGTAGTGGAGTTGAGAGTGAGAGAGAGAGAGAGGGAGAGGAGAAAATAAAAATTAAAAGGAAGAAATCTTAACCTTTAGATCTAAGTTAATCTAACGGTTCAAAAGTGTGATCCATGTATTTTAATCTGATTGGCCGGACAATTTTGTTTCTGTTTTTCTACTTTTATTTTTTGTTTTGTCTTTCCATATTTGATAATTTGTTTTGTAAGTGATTTTTATTAGTTATATCTTATTTCAAAATTAATATTTTGTAGTTTATAATTTAAGTCTAAATTTTTATTTTTTTAACCTAATAAACTGATATTTATTTTATGAATTGATGTTTAAGTTTGAAAATATTAGATTAATATTAACATTATGATTTTGGTCATCATTTTTAAATTTGCATGTTTATAAAAAATCTGATTTATAATTCGTTTATAAATTTGTATGTTTGATTCAAAATTTGAAAAGTTTCAAATTTATATTTTATGATTTACAAAAAAAAATATGATTAAGAGTAAAATTTAGTTTTATGATTTAAGGTGTTGATGTTGTAATATGAGGTTTAGGGTTAAAATTTAGTGTTTTGGATTAAGATTGGAAAATAATAGATTTGAATACTAGAAGATTTGTAGTTAAATATTTAATAATTTAGATTTGAAGTTTATATTTAGAATATTGAATGTTTAGTTTACGTTTGAAGTTAAGATTAAGATATAGAGTTTGATTAAAGATTAAAGATATGTGTTTAGGAAATTATAGATTAAGATTAAAAAGATTAAATTTTGATTTTAATTTTAAGATTTGAAGTTATAGCATCAAAAGATTAGAGGTTTAAAGGTTGTCTTTAAAGTTTAGGGTTTAAAACAATGTTTAGAGTTTAAAACCATGTTTAGAGTTTAGGGGTTCAAAGAGCTTTTCTTATCATTATAAAAATGATATTATATGTCTTTGATAGCATTGTTGAAACCATTTAAAAAATATATTTGGCGCTTAAATCTAATTTTTCGCTAAGTGTTGGCGGTATCTGTGACTTTATATTTCCGCTCGCTTAATTTTTAAAATAATATTAATTAAGTGCTATTTTAGGTTTCACTCTACCATAGCGTTTATCTAATGCTATAATATAATACAGAAATATTTAAATCATATATGACAGCAGTTCAGTAAAACGTGTTATAACAATGTGCTATCAATGTAGACTTTTTTTGTAGTGACTCACTGCACATCAAACGTGTATAAAAAAATTAATTTATTTTAGAGACAAATAAACAAAGCCAAGATAGGACATATCAGATTTCACAAAACACATAAACTCGTTTTTTATAAAATAACATAACAGATCACATAAACTTGAAACATACATTATCATTATGAAACTTCCGAATTCAGCAGAACATGAAGACAAACAGAACATGGAGAAAAAACAGAACATGAAGAAAAACAGAACATGAAGAAAAAACAGAACATGAACTATTTACTCAGCATCTCTGTAATGAGTTTCTGCTTAAGAGCTTCTTCAGATTCAGAAAGTGGCTCAGGTTTGGCAATGAGACGGTCAAGCAAATCCATCTTCTTAACACTCTCTTGAACTGCCAGATCTCTCTCTTTAACTGCCAAATCTCTCTCTTTAATAGAACACATGGCCAGAAACTCAGCAGATGCGGCTTTCGATGCCTCCTGATCTGCTATACTTCTCTTACCAGATGCTGCTTTCGATGGCTTAACACCAGGAGGACGTTTTGTTGGTGACTCACCGAGATCTGAAGCTGCTTGAGAGCTTTCTGATTGTGCTCCATTATCACACTTTCTCTTCTTACCGCTGTCATCAATCTTGCAAGTAGCAGCTTCACACCATTTCTGGTCGTACCACATCTCCTCCCAAGCATGGTGAAGGTTGAATTTAATCTTATGATCGTGGTAGAAGATTTCATGTGCAAGTTTAACAATATCAGCCTCATTCTGACCACTTGTTTTCTATCTTGTTGCAGCCGCATAGGATCCACAGAATTTGCAAACAAGATCGTTCATCTTCTGCCACCTTTGCTTACACTGAAGAGCCTCTGGTTTATCACCTCTTTCCACCTTTGGACTTGCTGCATAATAATCTGCAATGCGTTTCCAGAAAGCAGGAGCTTTCTGCTCATTGCTTACAACAGCATCTTTGCTGGTGTTTAACCATGCGCTAACACCAGGAGCTTTCTGCTCATTGCTTAGATCATCTGAGGGACTCCATTTCTTTCTTCCTTTGCGTTGTGGAGGTGAGTCTTCACAGAAGCTTGACGTTGCAGTTGCTTGAGTACTGAAGAGAGGGGGTTGTGATGATCTGAGATTCCCATCGAGTGAAAAACTCACATTAGGAAAGAGTTCAGGCATGACACTGTCTTGTTGACTGTTCAACAGATCAACAAAATTCGTAGAGTCCATATCTTACAATGGCATAGAAGAGAGAAAGAAGAACAAAGGTGTTTCAAGGAAGAGAGAAAGAGATTATGTGAGATGATGAAATGAAGGAAAGAAGGCACCGGGTTTAATAGACGTTGAAGATGAGAAGACATGTATCTAACTTATTTATTACCTAAAGCACACAAGCATTCATCACAAGCATTCATCAGAACCATTAATCACACGATTTTTCCCTAACCACAACCTAACAAGCATTTATTACCCTAAGTAATATCCACAACCTAACAATGCAAACTCATATCAAGTCTTGCAAACTCACCGAGACTTTCAAGAAGTGGTTGACTGTCAACCTCAAAGTGTAAGCATGTTCACATCTCCCTCAACCTTGTAAAAAAAA
>NC_027753.1:29337982-29382654 GCF_000695525.1 Brassica oleracea var. oleracea
GCGGAGAAGAAGACGAGAGAAGACGGAGGATCGAAACGAGAGAAGACTGAGAAGACGGAGAAGACGGAGGATCGTCCTTGGTGGGTTTCGATCGGTGGTGGGGTTCGATCGGTGGTGGGTTTCGATCGGTGGTGAGTTTCGATACTTCCTCTCCGACGAAGAAGACGAGAACGGCGACGGAGGATCGGTGGTGGAGGCTCCGTCGGAGAGTTTCGATCGATCAACGGTTCGCTTCTCTTTCGCACGACGGAGAACACAAGAGAAAGGAGAGAGAGGAGAGAAGAAATTATATTAAAAAAAAATACAGAACCATATACTTTAGCCTAACTACTGACACGTGCCCCATATAACCGATCATATAGTCGGTCACCCAAATCCCCTCTTTAGGATCGATAACATCATATTTAATTTGTTTTGATTTATTTAATTGGATCATTTTATGTATAATCCCACTAAGGACCGCCCGTTAAACATGTTCTTACAATATCAAATACTTGGACTGTAATGGAAGGTTGACAAGAGATGAAACCTTTCTTCAATTCTTTCTGATAAAAATATCGGGTCATCAGTTTTATCATTATTCAATTTGGACCCCATCATCTTTTTATTTTCCGTCTGTGGGTCCTTAATCAACCGCAGCCAGGAGTAGACAAATAGCCTGGCCTACTGTATAAATTAATATGCTGATTGTAAACTTACAAGATTTTACGCTGCTTATGTCAGCCAAATGCCTTGTCGTTTCCTTTTTTTTTCCCATAAAATACTAGTTCTTCAGTGATATTTTGAACGATTGAAGTTTTTATCATTGTTAGCAGAAGTTATGGTAGTATGTAATCGTAATGGAAATGCGTGAACCATTGTTACTCACTAAACCATTCGATCACTTACTATTTGTTAGCTTAGATATATCATTTGTTCTTCGTAATAATTATGACTTTAATCAATATATATTTTATGAAACAACACTGAATCATTTTTAGCAAAAAAAACACTGAATCAGTTAATATCCCCTTCATTATATTGCTCAAAATAAAATTCCCTCATTACATGGGAGAGTGGGTGCTTAATATCATTACATTTACCAATCTAAGAGCATGATTATCGCTTGATACCCGATACGGGGTCCTTAATTTTTTTTTTTATATATATTTTTTGTCCTTAAAAAAAAAAATTGAACCAAGGGCCCGCAAACAGTAAAAAACCAGTCCAAGACCGATCCTTCACTCGCGACTTTCGTGACCGTTTTTTAAAAAACACTTGGGGCCCACACATTAAAATCACACAGAATCGGGTTTTAGAAACCGCTATAATTATGGTCTAAGTCGATATGTCTAAACACAGGGTGTTATAGAAAGTCTGATCATATATTAGGAGAATCCACGTAGGTTACAAGTTTATCATGATCTCTTAATACGTTATGAGACAAAACGCGACGTAACTACATAAATAAAATGATCTTCAGATACAGTATCACCTATTTGGATTTATGTTTAAACACATGCTAGGAAATAAAAAATGAAAAAGAATGTGACTTAAGCATCTCACCTTTAGTGCAACGGTGGAGTCACTACTCGTGTAGCTTCATCACGCTAAAAGTAGCTTCACCTCTTCGTGAAAGGTTATATCTGAAAAATAGATAATGATAAATATTAAAAGAAATGTATGACAATTCCTCTCCCTTTATAAATGATAGAGAAATGAAACCAATAATTCGGTATCCTCTAGCATTGAAGATCTTCTTCACCTCTCTTTCTCTCTCTCCCTCTCTCTCCAAATCTATTTATATTTGCCGAGATTCTTGGAGCTAGGAAACACCGTGCCGTTTTTAAAAACGTCCAGAAGGAGAGAGATGGAAGTGAAGGTTAGAGAGTTTGTGCCGTTCGTGGCAATGGTGATAATGGAGGCATGCACGATTGCTCTTACGATAATGGCCAAGACGGCACTAACGGGAGGGATGAGTCCTTTTGTTTTCGTTGTTTACACAAACGCTTTGGGAGCTATGCTTCTTCTTCCCTTTTCTTTCTTCTTCCATAGGAAGGACAGGTATCTACGTGATCTATATATTTTATAACAAAACATAATATGTCTTTAATAATCAATCTTAACACATTTTCAGTTATTTTTTTTTTTTTTTTTTTTTTATGATATCCTTGCAGAACTAAAGAATCTATCTTTTCTTGGCCACTCCTCGCTCGTGTTTTCTGTCTAGGTTTCACCGGGTAAGGTCCTCTCTCTTTATTACTGAATGTTTTCTTATAATTCTAGATTTTGGGAGCCAGGCTTTTCCCCCCAATATTTTATTCTGCAATAGCACTAATACGAGGTCCGTGTTGGGAAACCCCATTACGTATCAACCACCAAATAGTTTTGATGAATATTATTTTATCATATGAAAAACTGCGTGGCGTTTACTCAGTTATAATATAAACAAGCCTTAAGATATTATATTATTTTAGTATTTTGAACATCGTGAGTTTCTTTGTGAGCGGCATACATCGCACACGTGTAATTAATATATATTTTTTAAAAAATTGCATGACGACGTGTCTACTTATTTTACCTTCTTTTTTTTTTTTTGCCTTCTTGCTAGCTAGCACACACGTACTTGCATGCATTTTAACGTACTTAAAATGTTATTCATGCATATACACATACACTGACTGTATTGAAATATTTTAAACATGTGAAGGATATTTCTGTTCCAAAATTTGGCATTTGTGGGACTAAGCTTCAGCTCACCCATAGTAGTATGTGCAATGGGATTACTCATTCCTTCATTCTCCTTCTTGCTCAATCTTATCCTCGGGTAAGCCATCTATAATCACCATTTCACAATCTGCATATAATTAGATGTAATGTTTAAATATTATAGCTATATGCATGCTTATTTAGAAGGAGCAAGTTGGATTGGAGAAACACGAGCACGAGGGCTAGAGTTATGGGAACAATAATCTCATTAAGCGGAGCATTCACTGAAGAATTGTACAAAGGTCCTTTCATAAGACCAGCTTCGTCTGCTTCCCCTACTCGTCTTCTAAACTCAATCCCTAAACTACTGGTCTACTACAACATCCCTGATAAATGGTTCCTCGGCTGTATCTTTTTGGCGGCCGCTGTCTTTTCTGTCTCCCTATTCAATGTTATTCAGGTATATTCAACAACAATATGAACTATCAATAATACTGAAGCCATCTTAATGCATATTATTCAATTTTGAGATTAATTTTTCTTTAATCTTTGGCAGACAGGGACGGTCAAAAAGTATCCACACGTAATGAAAGTGGCTTCGTTTTACAGCATAGTCGGGACGATCCAATGCCTAATCTTCTCGTTGTTTATGGAAAGAGACCTAAGTGCGTGGAAGATCGAACCTAACTACGATCTTTGCCTCATTATTGCCACGGTAATTAATTTACTGACTTTTTTAAGAAAAACAGTTTAGACCACCTCCAATGGAGATTCGTCTCATTCGAGCTCTTAAAATTGTATTATGTATATATATATTATATATGTATAAGTATTGGTGGAATCCACAATTTTTGTGGAACCTCGTAGACAAATGCTCTTATAAACAGAAAAGAAAGAAAGAGTGAATCATATAGTTTACGAACCTTTGATGATGTGTAATAAAAATAGGGAATCTTCGGAAGTGTAATACGGACAAGCGTACAAGTAAAGTGTACCCAAATGAAAGGACCATATTACGTGCCATTATTCAAACCCTTTGGCATATTTTGGGCAACACTCTTTGGTACCAGCTTCTTCGTCAACAGTCTTCACTACGGCAGGTCCGTTAACAGATTCATTAATAATCGTAATTATTTATTAGCATATTATATTACCTAGCATGAGTGTTGATCACTATATATGATTGGTGTCTGAGTGCAGTGTGTTAGGAGCAGTCGTAGGTGGCGTTGGATATTACACAGTTTCTTGGGGACAATTGAGGGAAACCGAAGAAAAACAAAATCCAAAAGAAGAAAGAAAACCCATCAAAACTATTCATCATCACGAAGATGATGAATACAAAGTTCCATTGCTTATTAATCAGGAAGAAAGTCCTGTGTGAATTGTATATTATTCGTTTTTTCTTGAGAAGAAAAGGAGGGTCGTTTAAATCTTTTCTTGTCCTCTTTTTTTCTATGTGGCGTAAGTAAGAAGAAATGCGTGTGAGAGTGTGTTTATATATAAGTCGTCAGTGTCAATGGGAGACTGCTGAAGTAGGCTTTTTGGTCCGAAACGCAAAAACCTCAATGTAAATACACGTATTTGGATATGTAGACTGTAGAGCACACTCTATTATGCTTTTACGTAATGAATAATTTCCAAAATGATCGATTGTATTCCGGATATTTTATATGTTATATACATTGTACAAGTTGTTTGATGCGACCAATTAAATATGTAAAATTCAAAAATTTTAAATTAAACTATAAACATTTTTTTGTAAAAATATTAGTTAACTTTTTGGTCACTAAATTAAATAGATTTTCACATATGGAAATAACTCAAGAGCTAAAAATAGTGGTAATACGAGTTTAGATGAAATAAGTTCTCGATTTCATACATATGGGCCTAATACGAAGTTGTAGTAAAGCCCCATACGAGTGTCTTTGATTTGGTGAAGGTTCGCCACTCGCTGGCGCTTAGGGTCACCATGGTTTTGTCCCACTGGGTTTTCCTGGTAAGGTTTTAATGAGGCAATATCCAAAGCGTATTACAAACTCTGTATGGTTATGACATCTGAGGGGGAGTGTTGTAAATCATATTGTGGATGTCCATAACCGACCCGGTTCATAATCGGCCCAATGCTAGAGAGAGAGTGTCGACCGTAAGGAGAGAAAGAAAGAATCGGCATCTTGTATTTTCCTTATTAGATTATGATTGGTACTATTTCCATATTTGTATTTCTTTTCTTTAATTTTTCCATTATTCTATGACGGTGTAATTCGCTATATATAAAGGGCTCATTATGTTTATAAATAATACAGAAACATAGATTTCATTCTCTGGTTTCACAACGATAAGTTGGATTTGCAAGGTTTTGGTTTAGGTTTAGTTACGAAGATAAAAATTGTTGGATTGGATTTTTATTTTTTTGGTTTAGCAATTAGATTTATTTTCAATTTTAGTGAATTAATTTAAATGATATACTTTGGACTATCATTTCTATTACGTGTTAGAGCATATCAGCTTGCGGGGGACCATATTTGGTGGACAAATCCAAAGTTTTTGTGACGTGATCATTTTAATTTGGATTTTTCGTTTTGTTTAAAACAACATTCGACTAATTATAGTGATAACAACCAAGGGAGCAAATTAATATTATTGTAAGCTTGATCATTTTATTTTCCAGGATGGCCAATAACTTTGTGGCACTTCAATCCTGAACTGTAATCCAGCACTTGGAAAATAGCTAGATATGACATTCTTAAGGGATTTTTTTTTAACACATAAGGGATTAGAATCTATTGTTTTAATTAAATTTCCAATTTGCTAAGAAAATGTTGTTCCAAAATTTTCAATTGTTAGGGTCAGAATAATTTGTCCTAGAGAATTCGACCAAATAAAGCAGTAGAAGAAGAGTTAGATTAATGGGAAACTAGGTCCAATAACACTAAAAAATACTATAATTCACTAAATAACCAAAACCCCACTTTTTTCTATTTTCTCTTCCTATCTTTTTCTACTCTTTTTCCTAAAATCTAATTTCCCAATTTTTTTTGGATATTTGGAAAATAAGTCCTAGATTAATATTGGACTAAGAAAATCTTTTTAAAAAACTTTAAAAAGTTAATGAAATCTATTTGAAAATATATTCTCATGTTTATTAGCTTCTAATTTCATAGCACATAGAAGATGATTGGTGGTTGCTGTAGTGGCTGTCCAAAGCTATAATTATATCTAAAGCCTTAAATCTACATCAATTATACTTTATTAATTTTAATAAGTTCACAACCATTTTCAATGTTTACGCATGTGTGTGTGCCGTAGATATCCAAATTTTCACAGCCAATTTTTTGTCATTTCCAAAAAAAGTTAATTCTAGAGCCACATTAATAAAATTTAAAGCTTTAATCCTAGAACAAAAATTTTAAATCTATAACATTACCGATCAGGCTCATAATCTACATGAGTGAAACTCAAAGTCTTGAAGCCAAAATGAATATCAATAGTAGCAATGTTTTCTTTTAAGAAAAATCTAACTAGAAACCTCTCCCTCCGACGCTATATATAGGAGTTTGTGTTAGGGAAGACATACTCCTATATATGTCTGGTTGGGTCCATGGTTATCTATAGCCTCACCACTAGTTCCTATTGGTCCACCGACATAATTCAACGCTTCCCTTCAAGTTGCAGATCTTTTGGACCCAGTAACTCGACAATGGGACCTCACTGCTATCAGACTTCACTTCCTTTAAGCATATTCACAGGATCATTCCTGCAAGTTTTCACATCCACGATGAGCTCGCCTGGATACATATGAAGTATGGACTGTACTCGAAAAAATTGGGATACACCACTGCAAAAATAACCACCTCGCTTGAAGATGTGACTGAGTTTAACTGAAAAACTTGTATATGGCAAGTCAACACATCTCCAAAACTCAAACATTTCTTATGGAAGGCAAATGCTGGAGCACTTCCAGTTGGAACTCTGTTACAACGTCGTGGGATTGGTACAGATAGTGTTTGTTAGAGATGTGGAGGGATGGAGTCGGAATTGCATGTGCTGCTGAACTGTCCCTATGCAATACGAGTGTGGGAACAAGTTTCAGCTCTCTTCAAACCCTCGTCAACATCAATATCTTCAGTAAGCCAACTCCTACAAGCATGTCATAGAATGGTGTGCCCCCCCCCGAACTGGTGTAGGCAGCTCTCCCATCTACCCGTGGCTCCTATGGACACTCTAGACAAACCGAAACAAATTGCTCTTCGAGAATAAGGACTTTACAGTCGATGAAATTGTCTTGAAGATTATTCATGATATCAGAGCTTGGAAAGGAGCCCAAGACACTATTGTTTTGAAAACTAACACATTGGTCCACTCTAAACAAGCTCATCCTAATAATATTCTTCCTCGATCCTCTGTTGTTACAGGTTCCAACGCTTTGACAGTTTACTCAGATCCTGCATGGGATGGAGGATCCGAAAGCTGTGGTATGGGCTGGCATTGAGATCCGCAGGATATCAAGTCACTGCCCTTCTCTTCTAACAGTTGCTTTGTCACCTCAGTCCTTGTAGGAGAGGCATTGGCGGTCCTTCTTATGGCAATTTCACTTGGAATACATCACATTAATGTCTTCTCAGACTGCAAGGTTCTCGTCTTCTTCATTAAAAAACATGAACGAGATATATTTGTTCTCATTGTGTTGCATGATATCTTTTCTTTAGCAAACTCTTTTGCAGTAATTTTCTTTCAGTTTATGCCGCGTGTGAAAAATGCAGTGGCTGATTCTCTAGCAAAATCAGCTTTGTTTGAGCTGCAGAACTTTCATGATTTGGAGGAGTAGTCTCTTTATTTTCGTACTAGACTTTTTGAAGTAATGAGTAGTTTGCCCAAGAAAAAAAAGGGAAGACATTAAAATCCAACTGGAAATTGTTTTGGAATTTTGATTATTTTAGTTTGATTCCGTTGATTTATATGGTTTTATACATTTTGAATTTAGACTTCAAATTTGATTTATAGAATTCCATATAATATTTGTTTATATTTGGTTACTCTATTTTTTTATTTTTTTTTGTTCAACTATTTGGTTACTTTATGATTTGACAATTTTGGTATGTATGGGGACGGTTCAGGAATTTTACCAATCCAGATCAATCCTTCATATCTGGAATTTTCAATGGGACGAGGGGAATAAACAGCTCATTGTGGCAGTATAATACAACCAACTGGCTAAAAACCGTTTTATTCTAAGCAAAAAAAATTATTGTATTGGGTAAATGAAGATTCTCTTCGTCACAAGAAAGACAAAATATATATGTCTCTTGAAAGACAAATAACATATGTGGGAGATTAAAGACCAAACAAAAAAAACAAATATGTGGGTCTTATGCTCTCTGCACAACTAAACACCTCCCCCCTCCCCAAGAAATTAATCACTACAAAAAAAATCTACATTGATAGCAGATTGTTATAGCACGTTTTACTGAACTGTTATCGTAGATGATCTAAAAAATTTCGTATTATATAATAGCGTTAGATAAATGCTATGATAGAGTTTCAGTAAAATAACACTTAATTAATGCTATTTTAAAAAGTCAGTGAGCGGAAAAATAAAAACATGGATTCCGCCAATACTTAGCGAAAAGTTAAACTTAAACGCCAAATACATCATTTAAACGGTTTCAGTAATGCTATCAAAGACATATAATAACATTTTCCTAATGTTAGAAAAATCATTTTTCAAACATTATATTTCACATAAAAACTCTGAACCTAAACTACATATCAAATCATAAACTTTTAAATTTTATATCTAGACACAATTTGTAATTTTCAAAGAATTTTTGTTTTATAACTTTAACTTTATAACTAAGTCTTAAAATTTATATTTAATACTTCATTTTAACATTTATAACCCCAAAGTTAAAAGTTTAAATTCAAAACCTTGTATATAAACTCCAAACCGTATTTCTCAAACCCCAAGTATACTTTGAACCCTATGTATTGTACCATAGATTATAAATCTACACAGTAAAACTAATATTTTCCAACTTAAACACCAAATCTTAACACATAAATTACAATTCTCATTTTTAATATTTTATTCTAAAATTTCACTCTAAATCTCAAACCCCATACTCCAAACCTTATAGCATGACACAAACAGTATTAAACATGAATTATATTATATAATAACATAACTACTAGAAACTAATTTTTCAAATTCAAGTTCAAAAAATTACACATAAACTTAAATTTCAAATTTTATTATTTTTCTTAAGTTATATACCCGGGGTTATATATAAAGATTAATGAACTAAAAGGGTAAATACAACCAAAACGATAGTAAGCCAACAAAAAAAAACTAAAAAGAGAGTGGTTGTTTGTGATTGGTGCAATTGGTGTGGCAAGGATCACTCGTCGTGAAAATCTCACCGTTCATCACTTAATACAATAATAAGAAAAAGAGAAATGTTGTGATTGGCTAGTCCTTGGTGACAAGGATAGCTATTTCTCGCCATTGATAATTTTGATCGAAGGGCTCAAATCTCAAGCTCTCACGTTTCTTTCTCCTAACTTTTTCTCATTAGTAAACTTCTCCTCTGTTACAAAAAAAAAAAAAAAAACTTTCTCCTCAGTGACAAAAAAAAGAAAACTTATCCTTTGCTCAAATCTCAAGCTCTCACGTTTCTTTCTCCTAACTTTTTCTCATTAGTAAACTTCTCCTCTGTTACAAAAAAAAAAAAAAAAACTTCTCCTCAGTGACAAAAAAAAGTAAACTTATCCTTTATCCATCTTATCAATCCTCCTTCTACAAACACACACCACCATTACCATCACCTCCTCCGCCATTATTATGCCTCAACCACCGTATTGTTAATCTGTCTCATCCACCATCACATCACCTCATCCGCCGCCAATATCACCGCCAATATCACCATAACCTCCGCTTCCTCCTCCTTGGTCCGTCTCTTCATCTTCCCTTCTTTCGTGTTCAAGTCTTTTCATGTTATATTTTCTAATAAAATCTATTACTTTCGTTTGCAGATCTGGAATAATGACAAAAGGGTAGCGAGTAAGAGGTGAAGGATGACACATCGGAGACACGCCTGTGGTAGTGACGAACCAGACACGAAGACGTAGCAAATGCGGTGATGCTTGAGGAAGGCAGCGGCTGAGAATGCTTGGAATGCGACGAAGAGGCACACGGAGCTTGAGGAAGGTGGCGCTTAGGTTTAGGTTTTGGTTAATTAGGTTTTTGGTTTAATGTTAGTTTTCTGTTTAATGTGTTCTGGTTTACTTAATTTTTTCAATTTTGGTTTAGTCTTGTAAAATTGATATTATTTGTAAATTGGTTTTAATTAATAAATTAAATTTCAATTTTAATTTTTAATTAATTTTCGATTTAATTTCTAATTATTTAATTTTAATTAATTAATTTCAATTAAATAATTAAATTAATTCTAATTATTTTATTTCTTATTATAGCATCATATCAATGTCATTATAAGTACATCATAGCATAAATCAAATGTCATAGTTAAGCTAATAATATCATCGATGTATTGCTATCGTATTCGCACATTTCGTAGCGTAAAAAAAATGCTATCGTAGAAGGGGTACCTACGATGACTGCCGATGACATAGCATTTACGAATTCGCTATAAAACATCTACTATAGCATATTTCCCGCGCTAAGAATATACATATTTCTTGTAGTGAATACATGCAAAAAAATTGTATAGAACATCACAAATCTTCTCTAATTTATTGGTGCATATCATATCCCTTTCTTACTAGTTGCCACTTGACTCCACAAAGTCCTCATATAAACAATGACACTAAAAAATAAACAGCTTTACTACTACAACTCGGCTACTCATAAGTCATAATAACATTACTACTACAACTCGGCTACAAATGGAATTGTAACCATAAACGCAGCTATACATCTACGGGATTGCTAGTTGTTAATGTACATACAGTATATATATAGTAAATACACGTCCTGATAGTTGAAATATTCGGTGTAAATATATGCAACCACATAAATTTATTTATTTTTCAGTTATAGTCATGATCTAGAGGATGAAATCAAAAGACTAGAGGATCAAAGGTCAAGTTCTTTAACTACAAAAGCAAGAAAGTGAAGCACGTGCTTTTTGATCGAACTAAAGCCAACCATCTTTTGTTCTCCTCCATCGTTTGAAGAAGTAAAATAACAACTACCAGAAAGTATAACCCCCATGTTTTTCAATCTAATCCAACAAAACAAACTACCTGTAGTTCAAAGAAAAAATGATTACAGCTTTTGACATATGCATGCATGTATAATGATATTACAGATCGCTTCCACAATCATCCTTCATCATTTAAACCCTCCATCGCCTTAACATCTCTATCATAATCTCATTCCACGTGTCGACAGGACCAGGCAAACACCAATGCAAACAATCATTATGAACTCTCTCCGGTACACCGTTCTTGAACGGGAACTCGTACATATACGGACCAGGATGTCCGTCTGGTCTCAACACCGATATCGCCGTCACGTCTAACGCTTCTAATCTCACCTCCGCTCCCTTATAATCTTCTTCTCTCACCGCCGCAACTTCCTCCATCTCTATCCGCCGCATCTCCAAGTCCAAACCTTCTAGAACCTTCCCCTCTTCATACGGCTCCGTCATGTTACACGCGCCGAGACTATCCCAAGGCCGGCCTTCAAAGTGAGAAGGCGAAAACGTCGTCAAGATCACCTCACGGCGGTTTCTAGCCACCGCTTTCAACGTCGTTCTTATTGCTTTCCTAAAGATATCGAAAAACCCTATCTCGGTACAGTTCCTTGCCTCGCAAGAATGACATCCCAAAACCGAACCGGACTCGTAATAAACCGCCGGATGTAAGAACCAATGTCCCACAGAGACCACGACCGTGTCGAAACGTTCTAAAACATTACCCCATCTCTCGTCCACACGGTCTACGTGCAACACGTTGTGGTCCAAGTTTCCGGATTTCTCTAAACCGGCCACAAGAAACGGGGACCAGTAAACCGAGACCGTGACGTTGTGAGACTCGAAACGCCACTTTCTGAATTTATTATCATCTCCGTTTCTGTAAACGAGATCAGGGCTAGAGACGGTAGAGAGGAGGCAGATGAGAGACTCGAGCTGGTTTCTAGCCATGGAGTCGCCGATAAAAGCTAGATGCTTGTTTCTCATAAGATCAAGAAACCGGTTAGCGTCGAATCTCGGTATATCGCATTGGTTCGGTTTCCATTTCCAGTAAAGGTAGCCAGAGTCTGGTCTGCCATGTCGGAAGCAGTTCTGACCATCTTTGATTGTTCCGCAGCTCGAGCCGTTGTAGAGTGGACCCATCTCGTCTTTGACCCATTTGCCTTTTGTATAATCACATAAAGAATCTTCCTTAATACGATCATAACTCTCTTGAGTTTCATTTTCTGTAGAACAACAGAAACTAATTAAAACCATCGTGACTCCATATATAAACAATCATATTGAATAGTTTCAAACTTACCTTGAGAAGATGAGTAGCTAGTGATCACAACGTGTGCCGTAGAGTCTTGGAGAATTGTATCATCGATGGCTGAGAAAGGGTTGTAGAAACAGAGTCGAAACAGAGCAATTGGTATAAACGCTGAGACTATAAACACAGAGATCTTCCGCTGACTTAGACAATTTGGTTGCTCTTTTAATCCCATTTTAGGAATATAGACCAACCTTGTTTTTGTTCTCTTTGGCCTTATTTATTCTTGTTGTGTTTGATTATTGATATGGTGATTTTTTTCCAAGTACATGTCACATCGGCTTTTGGTGGTTGTTCTGTTTTACTATGTGGAAGTGGAAGAGACGAATGGTTCAATGGTTTTGGGCCATGAGAGGAATATTTTATTTAAATCTTTTTTATTAGTCTATCCAGGTCAATAATATTGATGTGCTTAATTTATAAAAAAGATTTAACAAATTATGTTCAATAGGTTGTTCTTTGCTTTTCTTGCGTTAGAAAATACTAACACTAGTCTTGCGCATATGAATATTTCTGACTACAAAATTAATTACCCAGTAATATCTTTTTTACAACCCAAGTTAAATATATGAGTTTAATTAGTTTGGTCATCAAGTTGTTGTAGAATTACAATTCTGGAAATTTTACAGATGTATTAAGGAAGTTTTTTTATTTTAGTAAAGTTTCTAAAGAAGATTTATTGATATGTTTTTTTGGAACATTATTGCTATGTTTAAATTGTCTTTTTTATTAGTTTGTGGCTTGTGGTGGACCATCAAGTTGTCTTTGTCACTGAGTGGCCAGTCTAGAATTGGCCAGATTCCGATGGCTTGACTCTGACGACAATAGTGAAATGACGGAGTTAGCCCTTGCTGCAGCTCGACGATGACATTCTTGGTTCCTTGCGCGTGTCAGGGTACAGTTGTCTGTGTCCACTAAAAATGGTCTAACAATAAGATAACGTGCAGCTATGTAATTTGATCAATTAACCTAAATGATTATGATGTGATCAGAAGAAAAAAACTAATTGATTATTAATCATACAATCGGACGCTGACAACTGAACACTTAAGGAGTGGCAGATTCGGATTGTTATTTAGTAGGGGGAAATGTATTATATTTATTTAAAATATTAATAAAATGTATTTAAATTGTTTATATATTTCATTACATTTCATAATATTTTTGAAGTATATAAACAATGTTTAACAAAATAGATATTACAGACCAACATCCAAACCATTTAATTAAAGAAATATAAATTAAATATTTTTACATATTTTTTAAGTTTATAAAAAATTATTAGTTATTTCTAAAATAGATCATTTTAGACCACCATTAAAACCATTTATTAAAGAAAAAATATAAATAAAAAACTTATAGGTTAAAGTAAAAATAATTACTCTCTTTTAAAAATAAAATCTTATAATAGAAAATATATAATAATAAATACTAAATTAAAGTTTTTATATTAACTAATTAAACAACAACAAAGTTAAAAAATAAGAATGAAAATAGAATGACATTAGATCTAAGATTTGGGGCATAAGACCAATTTAATCTCCACACAACCGGATGCATAACAGCAAAATATAATCAATTTACTAACAAATCAACTAAACACCTAACTAAGTAAAATAAAATTTATAAATTTACCGGGGCAATTGCCTCTGCGCTACAAGAGCATCTCTAAAAAATTCTATAACTTCAAGTATAGAGTTTTTGGCTCTCCAAAAAAAAACTTCAAAACTTTAAATTTATAGTTTTGAGTAGTAAAACTTCATATTTGAAGTTTCATAACTCAAAATTTCAAATTTGAAGTTTCATATTTTTATTTGCATTTTGGTCCTTACAATTAATTACACATCATATTTATGATTCTTAAATATATTTTTGTTATCGTTTTAATCTTAATTTTCATATATCAAAAACATTTGAAATTTGTTTTTATAAATTTAAGTTTCACACATAAAATTAAATAAAAATTTTAAAAGAAGTTTATAATATTTTAAAACTAGAAAACAAGAATATTACAAAAAAACTTAATAAAAAACTTTTTTAAGAGATACATGGAGACATAATTATTACAAAATTTTAAATATTACAACAATACTAATAATCTAGTAAATTTGCTCCGAAACCTCCAAAATCTCCAAAATATTGTCCAAACAAATTTTGTGTAACCGGAAGATATACCATCACAAAAATAATGTTAAGCAATAGTGTGGTATTTGCTTGTAGTTTAATATTTAATTATGTATTTCGATTTATAATTTTATATTTTAGTGTAAGATTTTATTAATTAATATTGCTGTAGTATTTTTATATATGTGTTCGTTATTTATAAAAAAAATTATGGATTTACATTAACTGTGATAAATATAAGGATCATAATGTGAAATACAAATGATTTTGAAGTTAAGTTTAAATTTTTTTCTTTTTTGAGAAAAAAACATATTAAAATTTCAAATATAGAATTTTGAGAACGTTAAAATAGAGTTTTTTTTCGAAGATATTCTAAGGTGTTTTATTGAATTGTAAACATTTCTTTTGAATAATTTTAGTCTTCGTCCATCTAGGACATTCGATAAATAACGATTCTACTGCTATATAAAGTCATAACATTGATTAGTAAAGCTTAACATTTTGTCACAAATTTGATTAAATGTAATAATTTAAATGATAGGATCTTTCGTACGGTTTCAATGATTTAGGGCATAATCAACGTAGAGATGATTTTGCCCACCAACATACGTAGAAATACTATAAATTAATATACACAATAAAGTAATAAAATGTTTTGCTTTCGATTTGAAATGTTTCGAAATATGACATAAAATTAATAAAATAATAAATACTTAAAAAAATTTCTATGTAAATATATAATATTTCTAAAATTATAAATTAATAATTTATATATATATATATATATAAAGTTTACTTAATTACAAACAAACATTGTATTATTTATATTAAATTTACAACGAAATTCATTTCTATTTTTACTAACACTTCAATATATTTTCAGAATATTTAGTAAAATTATATTTAAAACAACATTTAAATTCTATCAAATATCCCGTATACACCAAATAGTATAACAAAAGCTATATAAAAGTTGAACTTCTTAAATTTAATTAATATATTACGATAAAAACAATTATTTTTAATTTATAAAATATATATATTAAAGATAGAGAAATCTAAAAATAAAAATAAAAAATTTGTAAATTAATAACTGTATAAATTCATAAATTTAATAGTCCTAACATTATATATAGAATTTTTTACTGGATAATAATTTTTAAACATTTTACTAGACGGTAAAAATATGAGAGCAACAAAAATCGATTTGGTGGTTTCTGGCTTAAAAGGTTTAAAATCATAAGTGGGAACCTTTGTTCTTCCAAATTCAAAATAACATTTCCATAACGATGCATTTATAAACGATTAAACGATACAAAAAGATGTTTTGTTATTTGATTAGCTTAGCAAATAGTGGTAAATAAAATAATCGTTGATAGAAAGATGAATGATTAAAACTGTTGACAAAAAAAAATGTAAACGGTAAAAGACTAGTATGAAACACTTACGGGTGGACAAAAAAACCGAACCGAACCGAACCAAAACAAACCGACTTAAACCAAACCAAAGTATATGTATAAACTATTTGGTTCAAAATTTTATCAACCCAAATGGTTCGTGTCAGTTTAGTTTTAAATCGAACTAAACCGAAAATCTGAAGTGTTTTTTAATTAGATTAATTAAATATACTAATAATATTAAAATTTAATACATTTAACAATTTAACCTAAATAACTAAACATAATTTTATTCATTTTACTTTTAAATAAATAGAATAAACACAACTAAAAATAAAATAAAAGAATATGAATATGAATATGAATCTCATACATTAACATGAAAACCGAAAAATTACTTATGATATTTATATTAGATTTGAATATAATAATACAAAAAACCAAACATCACAATAAAAATGTAGATAATTTAAACTAAAAGTTTTGTATTATTATATTGTGATGTTTGGTTTTATGTATAAATATGAAGAAAGTAATAATTTAGTGTCAAATGATGATCTGTATATATTTTATAAATTATATTTTTGTAGAACTAGAACAAAATTTAAAAAAAATCAACTCGAGTAAACTGACCAAACACAAAAAAAAATCAATTAAACTGAACCGAATACAAACCGAACTAAACTAAAACCGAATCAAATCAAACGCAAACCAAACTAATTTGGGTTGATTTTGGTTGAAGTTCTTTTAGACCCAAATAAACCAAATAAAACTGAACCTAAGCCGTACCCCTATTTAAACCGAAATGCTCATCCCCAATAGTTATGGATCTATTGGGTTGGATGAGAAATTGAAATAACTAAACGTCACAAAATGCTAACATGCACGTCTAAAAATTTCACGTAGAGGGAGACAGAGAATTGTGTCCAAAAGCGCATTAACTCTAGTAATTTTTCGGTTTTAAATTAAATTCATAAAAAGAAGACTTTCTAAGATAAGACTTTGTCCATTTCAATCATAATCAATAGCTGTAAAAAGGGTATCATATAGGATGAACAAGCATTATGTGTAAAACGACATGTGCAAGATGATGGACTCAAACAACATGTGATCTCAAAGATGTGTTCCAAATTTGCAATGAGTGGCTCAACTTCTTGTCTTCATCTCCGCTAACTTCGTCTCCATGTGCCCTCCTCTCTCCGACCATTCAAATTGTTGGCCAAACCAATCACCTTATTTTGATCATCAATTATACCGTTAGTTTACACAACATGTGTTGTCAAAAGTCAATTGTGAAGCAAGTATTTGCCAAAGAAGAAAAAATTGTCTTGTAGAAAATTAACATATGACTTATATCATCAAAAAGACAGTGTGGTTAAATAAACTTAGAATTGATTTACAGAAAGTCTAAAGTAAATACTAAGAACGAACTAACATTTGAGAATCAAGACAGACGTTTGAGGATTTGAAAATTAAAAAGTAATGACAGGAGATAATGGTGATGTAGTAGCTCACCAACTTCCCATCTCCCTTCTGACAAATTAAGCTGATTAGTATAATTATGCTAGCTGGAGCACTGCGTTTTGTTTTGTTTGTTTATATTTACAGTAAAAATCGATCTTATTAGTTAATTTAGTAATGGATATTCTCTGGTGAAAGTTATAAAAACTTCATTAATGCTCTTAGTGAATGTTAGGATTCACATTGCGATTATACAAGTGTTTGTGAGATTGATGATCAAAATGAACTTAAATTTTTCGAAGAAATTAACACATTTGAACAAATCTATGATTAGTGACAATTTATTGAATAAATTCCAAACAAGGTGAATATCATATATATGAATACATCCTTTTACCCAAAAAACAAAGAATACATCCGAATTTAATCAAAAACAAGTTATTGACTTAACCCGAGTCAGAGTCGGTTTAACAAATTA
The DNA here is from genome assembly GCF_000695525.1 of Brassica oleracea var. oleracea. Lineage (NCBI taxonomy): Eukaryota > Viridiplantae > Streptophyta > Magnoliopsida > Brassicales > Brassicaceae > Brassica > Brassica oleracea. The sequence continues at coordinate 29,355,656 of NC_027753.1, forward strand.
GAGATTATAAACAGTTTAGTAAAAAAATTAATGATTGTTTTAAAAATTTAGTAGTTTTAATATATATATATATTTTAGAATTTAGAGAATAAAACTAATATTTCACTAGATTATTTTCGGAGGCTATGTTCATTTGCATGTTCCAACGATCTACGATTACAAACTGTGACTAAAATGTTGTTTGTTTCATTGTCTCAACTTCTGCAACCTGCGATATACTATCAAATGTTGTTCATTTTACTATCGCAATTCTATTTTATTTTTTAGTCGATAGTTTTTTCAGCAATTTAAACTCATGATTTGCCACTGATCACATACTGACATAAAAATGAACAATAACCTTCAACTTGTGGCATGCAACCTAATCACACACTCAATCAAGTGATAACAAAACAAACAACCTACGTTTTACGATTTAACACAGATCAGAGTCACATATCGCTGCAACTTGCAAACGAACATGGCGAGAGTCGGCCAAACTGTGGATTTTGGCTCTGAAGACAACACTAATATTTTCCTTAACAAAAAAATACAAATTATGCAAAACTCAAGAGCAGTGTGGTCTAAAACTTACATAATCTTTTTTTTGTTCTGACAACGAAAATCTAATTGGGCGCTGTAAAAAAAAAATAATTGGGCCATTCAATAGTAGCTAAATTATGTCAATTAATAGCTCAAATATAACAAACCAGGTTTATATGGGCCTTTAGATCTAAGTTAAGCCTATTTAAGTTTACAGTTTTGATTTCAAGCTGAAGATGTTTTTCAACGGTTAGTTTTCCAAAACACTGGCGGGAACGTGAGGAGGTTCAAATCGCGGCAATAAACAGCTTTTGCTAATGGATTCCGAGCAGATGGTTGCTTACTGAAGCAAGTCAGCAACAACTGTGAAAATTATTAGGATCTTTATTTAGTTTAAATGCTCTTGGTTTCCAGAAAAATGCATACTTTTCGGGACTATGCATTTGCTCATAGGTTGAATATGTCTTTAGTCTTACTTCAATGTTAGCCGCTGCGAAAGTGCCTGTAATTCAGCATCAAACTTCAAATCTTTACTATAGAGTTCTTATTCACTTAAAATGAAAGAAATATGCTATAAATTCAAGTAGATTTGTCAAAGAAAGTAATCAGCTTTTGTTTTTTGTTAGCATTGTGTTAGTTTATTTGCATTAGATAGGGGGAGATTAAAGGCTACTATGTTTACCGAGATTTCTTCGTTTGGCAGTTAAGAACCGATCATGACAAACGGCTCTGTAACCAGATATTGTCTTATGTCAGTTGATGAAAGTGTCAGGGAAACGAAACCGGAAACCTTTACTTTTTTTTATTGAATGTTATGTGTTGCTGTGTTCCAGGCTTCGTGTACAGTTGAAAAACAAAGGCATTCTGGTAAAGAGAGAGCGTGCGTATTTATCCCTTACCATGCTGATTGTGTCACTGGAGGAACTCCTGCTGCCAATAATCGGATAAAGAGAGTGCTACGCGTCAATACCAGAGTAATAAATGTACTTTCTTGCATTTCACGTCAGATGATATTATATAGTCTTGTGTCACAACTGAAGCTGATGGGATAAATGGTGCAAGTCAGTAGTGGCAAGCTGCAACTGAAGGAGTTGTTCAGTGAAACACCGCAAAAGGGTAAAGCCGCAGTGAATTTGTTAAAGATAACTGATATTGAATGTGAGTGTTGGTGGTTTTCTTCTGTATAGCAAATTTGATTGTTTTGAACCAAAACAATACATGTTTAAATCATATAACTACTCGCTAATGATAAAGTCAACATTTACATGAATTATTGATATGGTGATTAGGATGTTGGTTAATTAGGGGATGACTAATTTCGTTTGTGAATGTAGATTCAATGTATTTATTGATATGGCTCCTACAGTCACATTCGCAAGCTTCTTTAGTGTCAAACCTAAAAGAGTGTTAACATTTATTTCTGTCTCTTTAACGTAAATATTTTTTGCAGTGCTTATAAAAGCTTGCTTTTTTTCATAAAACTTTAATCTGAATTCTATATAAAATATAGTATACAATTCTTTCACGGAAAATTTTCTAGTAATAATTAAAATTAAGAATATGACGAGAAAGAGAGGGAATGTGAATTATTCTCTATATAAATATTTAAAAAGGTCAATGACCTGTGGATTGTTATATTTTAAACTGTAAAGGAATTTGCTGAAACATCGGATCTGGCCAGTGGGCTCGTACAAGAAAACCCCATGTTCGGCCTCATATCATTGTCAGTTTCAGTTTTAGACATTTAAACAATGGGGTGGTTGACCATAGAAACAATGGGGAGAAGAAATAGATATGAGATGGGACTGCATGTAGTTTATATTTCTTAAGATCAAAGTTTTCTTTACACCAAAAAAAAAGATCAAAGCTTTCTACTTCGAAAATAATAAGAGGTTACAAGATATTGACAAATCTTACTATTGAGTAGGCTTATTTAACGGTGCTTTTGTTTGCAATTAGATGTTCTACGTGAGAAAATAAAAGAAATAACGTGTGGCATTAGGATTAATATGATTGTAGCATCGAGTCACAACCACATGGCACAACATGATATCTCATGACCACATGACCACATGGCATAATCTGAGTTGGTAACTAAAAAATAAGAAAAATAAAGCAATATTTGAAAGAAAGAAAACAATCATTTGCATAGTTGGAAGTTTTGTCCCAAAAAGCAAAACTTGTTTTAAGATTCAAACCCCACATTCTCCTTCCATTTAACTGTCTTTTGCTTCTTCTTTCTCTTCTTCAACACAATACAGACATAAGAAGATGGGGGAAAGACACGCATGTTCTGTACTTGCATATGTGTTACTGTTAATGTCTATGTCGTCTCAAGTCGAGTGCAGCAACCAAGTGCACGCCCTGAGCCGCCTCTACCTTTCAAAGCGAGGGGTTGGTTCCTCCGTGGACACAACCCATTTCAAGGCGGTTAAAAACTTGAAACCGTCTTCGTCCCCTAATGTTGTTAACCAAAAGGAGTTAAGAAAGAGAGATCTTATACGGAGATTGCCCGGGCAACCTCCAGTTGATTTCGATCAGTATGGTGGCTATGTCACCGTCAACGAATCCGCGGGACGTTCCTTTTTCTACTATTTCGTGGAAGCCTCCTCTAGCATTAAGGATTCTTCTCCTCTGTTTATATGGCTCAACGGCGGTACTTCCTAACTTTATGTTCTATTATTTTCACACTAACTTCTACATATTCTTTTTCTTGAATTACACTAATTTATTATCTCGGTTCATATGAATAAGTATTTACGTACATTTAGCAAATGAGAAGAAAGATGAACAAGAATGTTTTTTTTTTTTTTTTGTAAAAATGAACAGGAATGTTAGTTTGATTTTGAGTCTTTGACGAATTCCGAGACTGGCCTTTTCTATTTGTTTATTAATCAATGAAATAAAAAGTTCATATAATTTCCAAAATGTATCAATCGTGGCTTACTAACCATTGATTGATCGATATTCTGTTAATATCTTCTTTTCTTTTTTAAAGTATAAGAAATAGAATACAAAAATTTTAAAAGGATTTTCTAAATAAGATATTTTGAGATATTCATGACAAACTCCACATATATGTTTATGAATAATCTTATTTTATCTATACACTAAAAACTCTACTGGTGCTTTATAGTCACTCCACAATAAAAAAAATCGAAAAAGGAAAACGACAACTTGGATATATTATTTGCCTTTTTCAATGGGTTTCAGAAGTCGCATGCTGAGTTATTCTCGGCGTGCTTTGTTCCACAGCTCTACTTCTGAATTATTTTAGCCACTTCGTTATTCATATAGTTGGGTATAGTACATTCTAAATGACTAAAATATTAGTAGCAACAGGATGATTAATAATAGATCAGCAGTTATTTAGATCTCTATAACAAAATCCAGATTTGGTTAGAAATACTGTAGGTGTGACTACTTTATTTTTCTTTTCGTCCCTATATGTGTTACTAATATTAGTAATATATGTAATAAATATGTTAATATGTTGGTGAAATAAACAGGACCGGGTTGCTCGTCACTGGCATATGGAGCATTACAAGAGCTTGGGCCATTCAGAGTGCACAGCGACGGCAAAACGCTCTTCAGAAACCGATATGCATGGAACAATGCTGCGAACGTGTTATTCTTAGAATCCCCAGCAGGAGTGGGATTCTCGTACACCAACACAACGTCGGACCTCGAGAAGCATGGGGACAGGAACACGGCATCCGATAACTACATCTTTTTGGTCAAGTGGCTTGAGAGGTTCCCAGAGTTCAAAGGCCGGGACTTGTACATCGGCGGTGAGAGCTACGCTGGCCACTATGTTCCTCAGCTAGCCCATACTATCCTTGCCCATCACCCGACGAGCTTCCTCAATCTCAAGGGCATTTTGATAGGAAACGCGGTGATCAACGACGAGACCGACTTGATGGGCATGTACGACTTTTTCGAGAGTCACGCGCTCATCTCCGAGGATTCTTTGCTTCAGCTCAAGAATAACTGCGATCTCAAGACGGAGTCTGCGAGCGTGATAACCGAGGAGTGTGCGGTGGTGTCGGACCAAATCGACATGAATACATATTATCTGGACATCTACAACATATACGCTCCCTTGTGCCTCAACTCCACGCTCACTCGCAGCCCCAAGAGAGGTACCACAATAAGAAACTTCGACCCCTGTAGTGACAATTACGTACAGGCCTACCTGAACAGGCATGAGGTTCAGGTAGCCCTGCACGCGAATGGTACGAAGCTGCCTTATGAATGGATGCCATGCAGCAGTGTGATAAAGAAGTGGAACGATAGTCCCACCACAGTCATTCCTCTGATCAAGGAGCTGATGGGTAAGGGTCTCCGCGTCTGGGTGTTCAGTGGGGATATGGACGGGAGAATCCCAGTCACGTCGACCAAATACTCGCTCAAGAAGATGAATCTAACCGCCAAAACGGCTTGGCATCCGTGGTACCTAGATGGAGAGGTGGGAGGATACACTGAAGAGTACAAAGGGAAGTTGACTTTTTCCACCGTGAGAGGGGCTGGTCATCAAGTTCCCAGCTTCCAACCAAAACGTTCTCTTTCACTCTTCATTCACTTCATCAATGACACTCCTCTCCCTGACACCTCTCGTTACTGAGTATTCACATCTGATATTGTTGATTTCTTCTTCTAATTAGCTTTTATTTAATCGTCACATTCATTCTTTATCTATTCAGTAACTTTAAATGTCAATATTTGTTTTTAATCACAAGCTCAAAAGAGCAATTTTATCTGTTTACCATCTATCATGCCACATATTGTTCTACACTACTAAGATGGCACATTCAGTTGATCACATCTTTAGGAGTATGTAAAAGGAGATGCATACCAAGAAGTGATGAACAACCTTGACATCTTTCCAAGCCGATAATATTCGTGATTTCCCAATAAGCGCTCCTGAATACCCTTGTAATAATTAAAAAGAAGAGAAGCGTCGTGGGCGTATATAAAGAAGATTACGTTGTTAAATCCGATATGATGTAATAAAAAGCTGTTAGTGTTTCTTTCTTCGCGAGGAAGTAAATAACCGAAGACGGCGACGGGAGAACACTCTTCTGCAAGTTACCAAGTAAAAGTTAGTTTTTAATTAAACTAATAAATATATAAATCCTCCCATAAACCTACATTAAATCGGTTAGCGTCATTTGTAAGTTCAAAATCCACCAACTTACATTCCCAAAAGTACATTTTCGCACCAAAAAAAAACTACTTTGTCCAAGCATTACATGAGCCACATAAACCAAATCGGATTTAAAATACCTAAAACCCAACATTAAACCGATGAGCATATTTCACAAACAAAAATATACCAACTACTTTAGCCGCTTCTCATGCATACCAAGTTTTTACCTACACTAAAAACTGATTAAACATACCACCATCCATCGCGGTTTAGTTCATGTTGGTTGGAGCCACTGCCGCCGTCCCGAAAGTTGGATAAATTGGTAGACGAGCTATTTCCCCACGAAAATTATTGTATAGCATCATATGTCTCTCAAACTATTGCTCGTTCTATATATCCCTACGAAAATAGTTCTAGACTTAATTCTCCATGAATGTTGGTTTAAACAGAATTTGGTATAATCATATGTTATCAAATCGTAAAACATAACCAAAAACCGGTTTTGAGTTCATCACTTAACCAAATTTTACCCGACCCGTAAAACCATCTTTTGAAATCTAAGACCATGATTATCAGTAAGTTTTTACATAGGTTTTTAGAAAGAAAAAATAATAATAAATGGAAAAAGTTGGAGAGAGACACAACAATCAATCCTTAATTAGTGTCTAGAAGAACCTGTTTTTAAGAGTTTTTCCCACCTGTCAACATATTAATGGTTTTAAGCATTTTAATTTTATGATTTAAATAAAATAAATTAAAATAATATTATTTTACCTTTAAGAACCTGTTTTTAAGAGTTTGGCCTTTAGTGATGCTCTAAGTAGAACATGTGAAGAACCCTAAACATCAAAGTTTTAAATTTGATTATTTGAATTCCATCAATGGTAATTGCTGATGTATGGGCTTTCAAATTCTGCATCTAGAGCTTTGAGTGGATCAATTAACCCACCTTGCTGAGTTTTTGTCTGGTCATAATCGATGAGTGTAGGCGGTAAAACAAAAAGGTTGATAAAATCAACACAATAATAGCACAAGGCTCTCTCCAGAACATGACATGTCAGATTTTTAAATCATTGTGCGAGTAAAATGTCATTAACTGAAAAAATTTCAACATCCAATGAAAACATTTTATTAATACACATCTGTTTTGTTAACGACACATCACATGAGTAATCTTTTTAAATTAAAAAAGCCTAATGCGTGTTGGATTTTGACCTTCTTTGCTCTCGACGAACGTGCATAAGAGTGAAGGAAATAATGAAAATTCAAGGGTATATACATGGAAGATGCAGCGATGCGATTATGGTGCTGGCGATCTAAGCGTTTTGCGAAGGCGCTGTTATGGACTTCCTCGAGGATCGTCATCTCTGCTTCTTATCCGAAAAGCCAATTTACTTGATGAATTCATTTCTCCTCTAATTCTAGAAAAATTTGCGCAAAAGGCGCATTACGAGGATCACACAAATGGGACTCAATACAAAGAAGAACATAAATCAAGTTCAGGTGAAAAAAAAAGTCAAGTTCAGGTGAAAATCCCAGAACTTTATGAAATAATAATGTGGGTAATTTGATCTAACATTGTTATGTATGTTTCAGGAAGCCAACAATATTGTGGAAGAGGATCCAAGAGTGGCAAGTAGTTAACAAATGTGTTTGAATTGAACCTTTGATTAAATGATATCTTGCATATTTTCATTGTCTTATTCATTCACCCATGTGCATTTTGATCATATAGACTAGGATTTAGCCACGTTTAGGTTGCATTTTGCATACATGAGTCTTTATCAGGTGTTGGAGTACCACATGGAGTTCTTGGAGGCATTTGGGTGCATTTGGAGCTCAAAAGAAGTGTTTAAAGCGATCAACGGACGAGCAGCGCACCAGAGCGACCTCACCGGAGCGACGCCGTGAAGTCGCTGTGACACACATCCCGGAGCGACCTGGCCAGAGCGACATGGAGAGGTCGCTAGCGTCTCTATCGTGAGACACCCCTCTCAGAGCGACTTGCCAGAGCGACGCTCCGAGGTCGCTCGCGTTTACGAAGCCCGAAGCGACCTCTCAGAGCGACCCACTTAGGTCGCTCCCAAAGGCCGGAGCGATTTGCCAGAGCGACGCTCCGAGGTCGCTCGCGTTTCCATGGCGAGACGACACAAAACGAAGCCCGGAGCGACCTCTCAGAGCGACCCACTGAGGTCACTCCCGAAGGCCGGAGCGACATGCCGAGGTCGCTCCGCGTCTATTTGCCTGTCGAACTCATGTTTTCTAAGGGCCTTTTGGTCATTTCATTATGCACGTTTTTACTTTTCAAAACCTATATTTTAAGTACCTTTTGTAGCCACCAGAGACCAGATCTCTTTTTGGGGAAGAACAACTAGTAAAACTTCTTTTGATTCAGATTTCATTGCTTTGATCTTGTGTTCTTGTTGATTTCTTATCTATTTCTCTACATGATTAATCTGAAATCCAATATGAGTTTAAGAGGAATCATGGAGATTAGTGAGTAATCACCTTTTGAATTCATGGGTTCTTTTGAATTCATGGGTTAGGGAGATTAAGGGTGATTAGGTTAGTTCTAGGATGTTTTAGTGTAGATCATTCTTGTTCCTTGCTAGTAGAGTATTCATAATGCATCTTCTGAGTTGGCCACTCAAAAGTTGATCAATAGGCATTTCCCACCCAAAAGGTGTTTGATGAAATGCCTGAGACAACTCTCCTACGCTTTTAGTATACTTTGCCAAAGACATTTGTTGTTAAAGGTGCTAAGATAGCTAATAGACTTGTTAGTAATGATTGCTTTCATATTATTCAACCAAAGACATTTGATGTTCGAGATATGTTAGCAAATGAGCATTCATCTAGACATAGAGCTTGCGTAGAATTGTGTCTAGGCTTAAGGTCGATAGTTTGATTGATCATTTGCCATCCTTAGTTCGATACTTGATCACCCAAAGTCTAATCCCTATGCCCATGAGTTCTCTTTTCCCTTAGTCAAGAAAGTATCATTCTGTAATTGTTTTCTAGTATTAGTAGTAGTTTAAAACCCCTTTAAATCATCGGTTGCACTTAGATTAAGTAAGTACTTGCATTCTCGGTGCTTTGATATCCCTCAGGACTGGTTCGACAATCACTTATACTACAACATTTGTCTTAGGAGCCTTGAAACTCCTAACATCATTAAATGCACAAAGAGAAGGTGAAATCAAGAGAGAAGAAGTGGAAGCAATGTTACTGAATCAACATATCTTTTACAAGGGGTGATGATTACGAACAATGTTGGAGGCTAGCATAACAAAAATCAAGAAGAGGTCAGCATCAAAACCAACATATTTGTAAAGTTATTTTGCTTATCTGTAACATAGTTCCTTAGTTCTCGTGGGTTTGAAGATGCATAGATTTGTAGACTACCAAAGAATCATTACGAGGATGGCATTACCGCAATGTTTACGAAGGCAGCAAATACCCAAGTAAACGTGAAACTATTTTAAAATTTATTAATTAACATTAAACAATTTTTTTTGGTAGCTTCCTTACTTATCTTTGGACATGATCTTATGAATTCATGATATCGGTGGGTTTTGCTATAATTTCGTGTAGTAGGAATGTTCGTTGAGAAAGAGAATGGTGGACGATGGTAGTGACAAATTTTGTAATGAACGATCTCTTTAAATGGTGTGACTTGTGTGGTTTGATGAAAAATGAGTGTGTATTGTACACATACAAAATTATAGAATGTGATATTAATATGATAATGGTGTGACTGCACACTTAAAGTTATGAAACAAGCAGAGAAACAAGGTCAATCATTAAGAATATCATTTACAAAGGGATCTTAGACAATCTCCAATACAAAAAGACTGGAATTTTCATTTCATTTATTAACAAAAAAAAAATGCACATTTGAATTCTTAAAAACTAACCAAACAGAATAGTTAAATAAATCAGCCATGTCAAAAACTGTTGACCCTTTTCTTCTTTTTGTTTTTTTTTTTTTTTGGCTCAACCACAACTTTATATTATTCAAAACATTATCATACAACTGACTTATCAGCCTCTAAACACAACTTCAACCACAAAGGCACCATAGAATATAACTTAGGGACAAATGACGTAAAAGTAGTAGTCTCCTTCGCTATTCTATCTGCTGATTTATTACCGCTTCGAGGATAGTACACCACTTCAAAGCCTCCATTTGATGACAGTGATGTTGAGATGTCTTGTAATATGGGTTCAAGCACTGGCCAAAATTCCTCTTCCCCGTTCAACATTTTTGCTAGCACTAAGGAATCTGTTTCAAAAGACACTCTGCTATACCCAAAACCCACCAGTGTTTGAATAGTCCATCTAATTGCCTCTGCTTCAGTCTCTATCGCTGATCTCATCACTGCCATCTTCTTTGCCCCTGCCCACAGCAGAGTTCCTTGATGATCACGCAACAACCATCCTACTCCTCCTACTCCCGTCTCCTTTGACCACGATCCATCTGTGCTGCACTTCAGAGTCGTAGGAGCTGGTGGAGTCCATCTTATCTCTGGAATCTCTGCTGCAGGTACCTTAGCCACCTCGTCTTGAACCTCTATTCTACTCTTCCAGTCCACCACATCTTCTCATGCTTTCCTCACTGTTAATAATAAAATTAGAGAATTAGAGAATGATTTCAAAGCTAAAGAGAAGAAAAAAATAATATTCTTTTAGAAAATGGTCTTGAACGTTACCTTTTTAAAGTTACCAAAATCTAACAAAATCAATGTCAAAAATAAACAATGACTATACAATAATATTTATCATGCTAATAAATCACATCAAATTTCATCAACTCATTCTCTAATATTTTATTATTTAACATAAAATGACGATAGAAATATAGAAATATACAATATATGTTTAGATTGTAAATATCAGAATAAAAACTTATAACTTATATTGATATACATATTTATTTTTCAAATATTTTATAATTATATAAATATAATAAAAATTAAAGAAAAATCCCGCAGCGTAACACGGGTAATTACCTAGTCAAAATTAAAAGTGTTAGCACGAGGTAATTACCTAGTCAAAATTAAAAGTGCTAAATCATAGTATGATATAGATTTATTATATTAGGATGAAACCCACAAGTATCTGTTAAAAACCTGTAAAGTCGTGTAAAAATGATGAAAACGCGACATTAAAGCTCTGGATGGGGGCAGAATATTCATTTTGTATTTATTAAATTAAAATTTAAAAGACTTCATAAAATGGATTACTTGTGCTTCGAACGTGGAACCTATGACACTCTTCTTAAAGACTCTAACCACCAGCCTACGCATAAAATATCTCACGAATGTAATACATAATCACAAGAAAACGCATCCTCGATATTAACCCTTCATCTTCTCCACAACTTTTCTGCAAATGTAAATATCTCTCCACATAAATATATCATCTCTTCGCCTTTAGTTTCCTCTCTTCGACTTCATTCTTCTCTCATACACTACACTTTCCTCGTGTTTGATTGAAACACTTGATTCGGAGATTTTTAACCTAGATTTTTTTTTTTTTTTTTTGGGCGAAACCTAGATTTTTATTTGGGGTTAATTTTTGAGTAGGAGTTTCGGGTTAGCAATTTTTGTTGGATCTGGGCTATTAATTAATGGTTCAAGAGACATAACCGGATTCTAATCGGGTCTTTCATTGGTTTAAAACAGTCTTTCATTAGTTTAAAACCGGATAAATGATGGGTATGAATGGTGACCAGGGAACGACGAGGAATAATGCATTCCCTAACGTTCCTAAAAAAAATTACCATTCACAAGGAATAATAATTTCCTCTCATTCCCTTTCATTCCTTTTTTTGTAGAGAATTAAAGAACAAAATTATTCCTTGTCAAATTTGATAAGGAATATCCATTCCTTTTCATTCCTGGTATTTTATTCCCGTACATTCCTTTTTTATTCGTTCTTCTTGTTTCCCGGATGGTCACCAGTCGGATCCGATATCTTCTGTTTAATTTGAATACAACAAACCAAAGTAATTAATTTGTATGGGTCCATAGGTTCCGAACTTTAAATTCAAGGGGAAATAGTATTTAACTTTTGTTCTGACTTTTTTCTCTGAATAATTAAATTTAGAACTATTTTTTCAGAGATATATAGAACGAGGCTATAATTTGAGAAAAAAGACATCTGATGCTATACAATATGTCCCGTGGAGAAATAGGTCATCTACCCACGTAAGTAAATGTTCATTATAATATCCTATAATAAATAAAAAAACATTTTAACTATAATTACTTCAAATAAAAACACACATTTAAATCCATAACTAATGATAAGCTTATTAAACATCATAACCAAAATAACATAATAAGTAAGGTCATGGGATCATAGGTCCAATATAACAAAATACTGTAAAAGTCATTATGGAAGCTACCAAATGCAATAAATATTTTTTTTAAACATGAGATTAAGGAAATCAAACTTAAGATAACCGGGATATCAAAAATCACACAGCCAGTATTATTAAGGAAAATACCAAATAAGTGGTCCACAAAATTAATAAATATTTGTGGCCTAAATCTCATGTTTTACCTGCCTTATACAAGGGACGGCACTGGAACTTGGCGCGCAGTCTAATCTTGTGGGAGGAAAGAGCCTCGGAGTTTCAGAAGCCTCCAACCATTCAGAAAACCACCCCGGAACAAGATTAAACTTAGCTGCGTAAACTCGAAGAGAACGTTCTGTATTGTAGTAGTCGTTGACATACTGCAAAAAGTCAATGTTGAGCCTCCTACAAACCGCTCAAAAGTTGCCATATCCCACAACTGCAAACCCGATCAATGCGATGAACAACAAATATCTTATTTTTTACTTCCGCGACCTGAAACCTCTCACCGGTATTGTCTAGTGGAAGCACATCATATGTTTTTCCCTTGTACTCTCCAAGATTTGTCATGACATGTTGAGCATACTTGTCTCCACTCTTTAGTGATTCGCTGAGACGACCACGCTGGGATATGAAAAGCTCTGCCAGGTGATCAAAGATAAGCAAGACGCAAGTTGTGATGGGAAGATAGTTTATGAAACCGTAAGTAGCAAAGATTAAGTTTGTCTCCATGATTCCAAATCTCAATCCGCCGTCATTAGATTGTTACGGAAAGCGTCGTAAATTTCGAAGCAAAGATGCCTAAGACAGAACCGGTGCTGTGCCCTGACACTCAGGTTCGTTGACAGCTGTAATAATGTCAGGATCCATAGCTGTTATCAGACAAAGGCCTTCCCTGTGCGTTGCTTTCTTTCTGATGCAAGAGAAGAAACAACGCCAAGAATCGGCAGACAACTTTTCTTGAGAAACAACCGCAAACACGAGCGGGAAGAGTTGGTTTTCAGCATCAAACCCCGCGGCGACTAGCAGTTTTCCGGAGTGTTTACCGCAGTCAACTGCGTCCACTATGATCACAGGTCTGCAGTAAGGAAACCCTTCGACCGACTGATGAAACGCCCAAAACACAGAACGGAACGACGCCTCCTTGGGGTCCGGGAAGAAGATCGTACTGCCACTCTAAACGCATTTTATTAGATGAGCAAAGGGAAGCCATGAACTTGGGCAATACGCTAAAACTCTTTTCCGAATCTCCCCAGATCGCAGTGATGGCTTCCTTTTTAGCGTCCCACATGACAGCACGCGAGACCGTGTATCCAAATTCTTCTTTCACCCACTTGCTTAGCTCTGGAACTGAGAGGGAGGGACGAGCCTTGAGTAGACCTTCGAGCTCGGCCGCCAGAAAATCTGAGCCCACATCTACTATGAGGTCCGTTATATTTTGTTATCTCGTAGCCATTTCCCTTGTTTTTTCTGCTTCGAGACTCCATCTGCAGTTTTTGTGTCCCGCTGCACATGTTCTACTGACCCAATGAGCAGAGTATAACTCGAAGCCTGGAGAAGACTTTCGTTGCCTTCTACAAGAGTACAACTCCACTGCTTTAACTAGCTCGGCTTTATCTTTAAAAACCATCCCAACACGCAACTCGCGTTCATCAAGCCATGAGCTAGATAAAAGCAACTCCTTTGGAACAGAGTCGCTGAGGTCATTTGCATCATCATCATCTTCTTGCCGAGGACGCTTTCGCGGAGCATCGCCTTGATCAGAAACCACCGGTGTGACCTCTAAATACAACTCGACATTGTTGATAGAAAGGTGGTAAGTTGGAACCTCAAGCATGGTCTCAAGACTAGAATCATCCACAACAGGCAAACGGATATACTTCACCACAGGCTGTTGAACAATGGAAGGGTATCTACCAATCACATCGATCTTGAACTCTCCCTTATCAAATCCAGTGACTCGATGCATTTTCCTTTCAACTCTGATCACTCTTGGACTTGATCCTTCGTAGAGTGGACCATCAGGACCATCTTTAATACACCCCTTCCAGTAACACAACACTGGAATCTTTCTTGTCTCCATGAAAACCTTCAGAAAAAAAAAATATATTCAAGAAGACATAAAACTAATAAACAATAGCTTTGTACAATACAAGGGGATTAGATAAAACCAACAAAAAATAAAAAAAATAAAAAATAAACCCAAACTTTTTAAGGATAAAAACAAGAACGATTTAGTATTTTTTTTTAGTTTGTGGTCAAGGCGGGAAAGAGAATAATGGAACAAAATATCCAAAGCCAAGATGATTTGAGAAACCCTAAAAAGCTCAATTTCATTTTGATGATGACAGTAGCTAGCAAGTAGGAACACTACAATATCCATGGAAGCAAACAATAAAGAGTAAAAAACTCTTTACTTGCTTGCAGATAAGTGTTTCTTGAGCAACTTTAACTGGAAAACCAGTTCCTCCACCGTTTGGTTTTCGGTAAATTTCTTCGGTGGGAGTGGAAGTGGAAGACACTCTAGTGCGCGATACGACGTTTTGGTTTTAGACAAGGGTGTTCAATCCGGATATCGGTTCGGTTTAGGTTCGGTTTTTTTCGGTTTTCGGTATTCGGTTAGTAAAATATAACTACCATTCTAAATCCATATTTACTTCGGTTCGGTTCGGTTTATATACCGTCGGTTTTCGGTTTATTCGGTTTTATACCAAAAAACATAATTATTTAGTTTGAGATCATATAAAATGAATTTTAGAGTCATATTGTCAACACAGTCATTTATTAAAAATATATTACATGTTCAAATAAATGAACAAAAAAGTAAAAATGCTTATACCATCAAATAAAATAATCAAATATATAATTAAAATCAGAGCCTGAAGTTTTGAAAATAAAAATATGAAACAAAACAGAAACATGAAAGAAAAGTTTTTCCACTCTTCCATATTTAGTGTTCATTAAAGTCATGCTTTTTCGATTGAACACGAAACTCTGTTTGTTTATAGATAAGAAAAAAGTTATGAAAATTTTTCATTAATTATTTTCTATCAAATTTATAATCTTCATATTAATTTAGTGAATACTAAAATAAAAATAAAAAATAAAAATAAAAACTTAAAAATAAGATGTCTGAATTGCGATGTATTGTTATTTAATTATAGTTCAATTCTTTTACGAATTGTTTTTTATTAGAATAACATTACGGTAATAGTTATTATTATCACAAATTGTTTTTTAGACACTATTGTTTTTTTTTTAGTAATTTTACTTGAGGCCCGAAAACAAGCCCATGGGGCTTTCTTGAAGAGCGCTTTAGTTCGCGATTCTACAGTTTTCTTCCCCGACGAAGAAGATAACGAAACACAACACACAAAGCATGAACGGAGCTTCGCTCAGCAATTCCCTTTTGCTCCATTCTCGTTTCAGTTCACCGTGTTCCATCGCTTCCTCTTCTTCTCCTTCGTCTGTTTATCTGAGTCCTCCCTGTTTCACAACCTCTGCGTACATCTCATTTCCTCGAACAGTCGTTGTCAAAAGGAACGATGGGTTTCGCTCATTCGCCGTAAACAAACGTAGAAGCACTATCCAAGATGATGTAGAAGAAGTAGAGTATGAGGATTGGGATGAGTTTGAAGTAGAAGCTGAAGGAGAAGGAGACGAAGACGAAGGAGAGTTCTTGCCAATGGAGAAGATGAAGCGATGGCTAGAGAAGAAGCCTCGCGGGTTCGGCGTTGGCAAAAAGTACGAGACTTTAATAGAAGACAAGCTCCTCGACGAGATTGAGCAGAGCTGGAAAGCTCAAGCTGCTAATCTCAACCAGCTCAAGAACAACGATCCTCTCAAGCCTCAAGATAATCTCATCAAAGGTTTCGTCTTTTTTTGCTCTTTCCTCTCTCTCTCATACTCGTTTTGATTTAAAATCTCAGTTAGCTGCTTTTGTTGAATGATTGTTATATAGGTGAGACTCAAAGTGGGTTCCGTGTTCGTGTGACCAATCTTCCTAAGAAGAAGAATGTCCACAGAGATCTCAAGGCTGCTTTTAAGGAAGTGAGTGGGGTTTTGGGGATAGAGCCAGCTGTGTCTGGTAATAAGAAGACTAAAGATCCTGTCTGTAAAGGGTTTGCTCTTGTTGATTTCAGAAGCGAGGTTGATGCAAACAGGTATTGTAGATTAGCGTTTCTATTGTTTGGTGATGATGAGGATAAAGTTTTGGTTTTTTTTTGTTTCTTAGGTTTGTGGAGCAGTTCAATGGAGAGAGATTATCATTTGGGAAGGTTGTAAAGCATATAAAGTGTCAGGTTGTGGAGGTTTCTTCGAACCAATCAGTTTCTGAGGAATTACGCTCGGATACAGTCTTTGAGGAGCTTCCTTTCCATGGTTTTGAAGCTGTTTCTAGTGTTGATGTTGTTGAAGAAGATACTTTTGTGGATTCATGGGAAGAAGAATCATCAGATGATTCAGATAAAGAAGGAGATGAAACAGAAGTGGAAGAAGAAGAAGAATATGAAGAGAATCTTATCTCTAGTAGCATAGAACCTCCCAAAGAACCAAGACGTGAGTCTAAAACCAATGTTAAGTCTCAGAAACAAGTTATGAAGCGAGAGATTAGAGAACACGAGGTGTTAGAGACACCTTTAGTTTCATTCCAGGCGGTGAGTAAACCCAAGGTAGCACGTGTGGATAATGATGATGAACATGATAGGTCTGATGAAGAAGAAGTTGCTGAAGAGAATCTTGAACCTCTGAAAAGTTCAGTATCATCCTCAGATGAGGAAAGGATTGATAGAATCCGTAGGCTGGAGCTGAAGCTTCTAGGTAGAGAAAAGCTTTTGGGTGGAGGAGCTGGCTCTGATAAACCTGAAGCAAAAACTGGTGGTAGAGTGGAAGGAGAGACGAAGAAGAAGGAGAAGAAGAAGAAGAAAAAGGTTCTTGTGAAAGGGAAGAAGTCCTCGACCATAGAGATTCCTGGATCTTCAAAGAGGTAAAAAAAAAAGCATGCAGCAATCTTTGTGGTTAAAAAAAGAGTAACGATGGTAGATTCTTTGTTTTACTTGACCGATTGATTTCTGTAATTACGATTTTCACAGGTTAAAGATGAAGGAGAAGGCTCTGTTAACTGGGGTCTTAGTCAAGTATGCGGCAAAAGTTGCTTCAACCTCAAATGATGAATGATCATTAGGAGAGTGAATCTTTTAAGTGTTTAGTCTGTCTCATCAGTTCTTCTTTTGACGTTTCAATTCATGGATATTGTCTTAGGAACATGCTCAAGCAAACTTGGGTACATATCTCTATGGTTTAGAATCCTTTTGGACCCTTAGCTCTTATGCGGTTTGTGCTTTATTATTGATATGTTGAAAGTTAAGTGAAGCAAGTGTGGGTTAAAAACAGAAACTGAGAGATACATGTGGGTTTGTTGTTCCTTATCAGTTATCACATACAAAATTTAAACAATGTCGGAATAATCTTTCCTCTTCAACCTATTAAACAGTCTTATGGGGTTCATCTCCCTCGGCTGCAGAACCACCACCACCATTTTGGTCTTGACAATCTTCTCACCTTATTTTGACAATCCCACTTTCAGAATCGAAGAAGATTCTAACGAGCTACCGAATTTTTGAGGTCCCTCAAGTTAAAAAAAAATGTTGATAGAATTAAACACACACAAGTTGGAGTTGCTTCAGGAAGCTTGGTATAAGAAAAACAAAGGGAGAAGCTTCATTCTAATTAGTAATTTTCTGAATATTTCTGCTTCTGCGACAATTGAGAATAGTCAAAGACCTATAAACTATAGCAAGCCAACGCATATTGGGCCTCCTGCGAGGACATGTTGGGCCCTTTGAACAACTAAAAGATAATGTCACTGAAGTAAAGCTAATACCGAGATGTTTGCTTGGCTTTCCTTTTCTCTTGCAGAATCACAAGCATTTGAATCTCCCAAAATCACATATCACCCCTAGAAACATGTCGACAATGGTCTTGAGATGGACTACCACACTGATATCGAGTTTGAGTTTGCACTTGTTGTCGCAGGAACGAGTTTAAACAAACTGACTACAACAACTACATTGTCCGCATTTGGCTGATTAATTCAATTTCGAACCATATACTGTTAAGACATCTATGTATGTCTTCTACTTTTCTTGAGTGGTGGAAACTAGTCTCATCCTAAAAGATTTCAGACACAAAGATCAACCAAAACTAGTTGAGGAGCGAAAGCCAAATATGAGTCAAGACCAAAGCCATAAAAAAACAAGACTAAAACTAGAACACAACAGTTCCCAAACATTGATGTACTTCCACCAATTATAGCAATGAGACAAAGCTGCTTAAGTGTAAATCTATTACATTATTAGCTCCTATTAAAATGGAACCAAAGAAAAAGAAAATCGAAGATCAAGAAACTCACTCAAGAACAACTTTAGCACCAAGAGCCTTAAGCTTGTCAACAATCTTCTCACCTTCCTCTTTAGAAACACCAGCTTTCAAAACCGAAGGAGTCTTCTCCACCAACTCCTTCGCTTCCTTAAGTCCCAGATCAGTAAAGCTCCTCACCTCCTTAATAATCTTGATCTTCCCAGACGCTTCAAAACCCTCAAGCTTTATCTCAAACACTGTCTTCTCCACTTTCGCTTCTTCACTCGCTCCGCCACCGCCTCCGCCCTGAGCGATCCCGCCGGCAGCGACAGCTCCGGGCTTCATAACGGCGACGGTTGGTGTCTCCGTGATCCCTCTCTTCTTCAGTATAATCGCGCCGAGCTCTGAGATTTCCGATAGCGTTAGAGACGAGATCTCGTCGACGAGGCGGAACACGCGGTCCGTTGGCGGACTTCGGTGTTCTGTCGGATCGAATGTCGCGGCGTCGTAGTCGGTTGGGAGCTTCCTCTGATCTATTTCTTCTTCTTCCTCTTCATCTTGTTTTCTCGCCGGTTGTCCGAAACTCCGGCGACCGTTGAGAAGAGAAGCGAGTGGTGATCTGGAGGTTTGTGATAACCTTGTTGATAAGTGTTGTCTGAATCTGAGGATCAAACTCATCTTTTTAGCGAACGAAGCTCTTCTTTTCTATCAGATGTAAGGTTTTTGCTGCATTTGAGGAAGAACCCTAAAGGAGGAGGCGTTGGCGAAGTCTGACGATCAGATGAACGTCGAGAAGCCCATTTATTATTTTAAGCCCGCTAAGTCTCCCTTTGGCCCAACTAAACTTGTCTGAGTTTGTTAAAAGGATTTTAATGAATTTACCGGGTATTGTATCAAGCACTCTTATGTTATGTGCAGATGTGCTATACACAAATGTTTCTCTTGGGTTATCGACAAGTTCTATTTGAAGGGGATTCTCAGAGATTGTCTACGCTCTTCAGAGATTAAGCAAATAAGTGTTTAATATTCATTTGCTAAATGGCATACATCTCTGGACAATCATATTTCGTTCTGCCTCTTTTTCTTTTGTTCGTTGTGTTTACAATAATGTTGCTCATAATTTAAGCCTAAAAACAACCATCTAAATGATGCTTCTATAGAGATTGTGTTCACCCACCTATATGGTTAACTCCAGATTTGTATTCTTATATTCAACTTTCAGTATAAATAAGTTTTAACTTTATAATAGAAAAACTGATGCTGAAACGATATGTAATAAAAATTTCAGTAAAACATCATCAATGATCAAAAGAAGTAAAAATATGATTGTCATGTGACGCTATCACGTTTCTAAAATCAATCAAATATATTTGGATTATATTAGATTGCTAATTCACACAACAAATTTATTATAACCAAGTGGAATATACATATACATAAAATCATGGAAATTTTAAAATGTTTTAATTTTCAACTTATAAGCACCCTTTTCAAGAAACCAAAGTGTTTTTTTTCTCCAAAAAATTCCGAGCAAACTTTTTTTTATGTTTCTTTGTAAGAAAGAAACAATGTTAAAAAAAAATTGATAAGGGACAATTAGGTGTTTTATATAGATCTAACGACTAAGGGCCCGACTGGTTTAAACGCAGCGGTTGCGGTTGCGGGTGCGGAAGTTTGCGGATGCGGGTGGTTGCGGTTTCAAGCGTTTTGTATGACCGGCACAACGTTTAAAAATTGTTGCGTTTGCGGGATATTTGCGACTGGTTGATTATAAGATATTGCAGCGGTTTGATAATAAATTATCAATATTAACATATTATAACATTATAAAAATATAAAAAATACACTTATAATAAAATATATTAATTATCAACATAATATGATCAATAAAAATATTATGTTTATTTATTAAACTTTTAAAATTAGTTGAAAGTTATAATTTTAATAAATTTTTTTTGAAGATTGGTATTAAAACTTTTAAAATAATATTTTATTTCGTTTTATATATGTGTATATCTTTATATATGTGTAAATTTTTTAAAAAATTGTAATGAATGGTTTGTTTAAAGTTTTTATAAAACAAATTATGATATTTTTTGTGAATTTAAACTAATATATATAATACGTATATATTTTTATTTCCATTTTAAAATTAAAATTAAAATTAAAATTTTAAAATATTTTTGAAAATAAATTTATATTTATTTATCCACCCGCAACCGCCTGCAACTGCAAACGCTAGTTGGAACCAGCTTTTGATTTTAAGAGGTTCGAAGCGGTTCAGAGCGGTTTGAAGCGATTTGTATGATTGGTTCGAAACGCTGCCAACCACTACCAACCGCAAAAGCTGCGTTTGCGGGTCAGCGGGAAAACCAGTCAGACCATAAGTAGGTTAATTAGGACCTAACGACCAAGTTAATTGGGATTCTAAGCCTTAACGATTATTTATTTATTTATCATATTAAATGTATATATTAAATATTTTAAGTTTTGGGTTTAATTCTAAAATTATTTTGATGAATTATAAATATTAGGTATACAAAATATGAATTCAGATAAGTTTATGGACTTGCACAAATATAATTATTTGATTTTAACTGGTTTATATCAGGTTAGATCAAATTAGACCAATTTTTTAGGGCGGTTAAACAATTCGGCCCGTTTAAATCGGATTTTTAGAAAACCTACTTGCCTACTCAGGCACGCAAAAGAACATCGGGAAAACTATTACATAAATCTTCAAGATACTTGCGAAAAAAGAATATTTAACCAATTGAAATATAGATTTCATACCAGCCAAGATTAGAACTACTAGCTGTTGTTGGGCTCGCTTGAAAGCAAGACCCTCCAAAAATAGGCGTATGCCATTTAGCATGGAGAGCACACGGTATTCTTTAGTAAAAGGCGAAAGAATAGTTCGCTTTGTGCTCACCACATGGTTGCGTGGATTGGATAAATGAGCTAAGGCCACATTTTATACGCGTCTCTCCCTTGTAACAAATTCCCAGCTTCCCGATGTGGGATGTTGTAATCCGTTCTTTCACTTCTTTCTATTTACCGCTTTCATTTTCCTGTTGTTTCATTTTAAGACCCTTTATTTTATTCGATAGAAAGAAAACCCCATTTCAATTCCAATTGCATATCCCTTTTCTTATTGAAGGTCATTATAAAATATCCATTTAAATCCCACTGTCAATCTCTTTTTATTGGAAGCCTTTGATTACAAATGTTTTGTTTTATCAGGTATATTGATAATATTGTTGTGGATTATCTTCATTTACTTGCACATCTCATTCATAATCTTGTATATATTGGTGGATTTGGTGCTCTGCATAATGTCTAGTTGATAAATGATTTTAACCTTTTCAAGTTACAGACTTGGACAATGATAGTGAGTGTAAGCTTGTTTCTTAATTTAGGACCCATAACTCATGTGATAACTTGCACAGAGATGAAGCTACAAGACAAATTTGGAGCTGATGACAGCATTGTCTCTGCCACGCAGGAGATCTAGTCCATCGATTCCTCTTCACTGAAAAAAGCTTCTACAACCTGAGCTTAAGCTTGAGCCTGCATTGTAGTGTTATTGACCCAGTTATGGCAAATCACATTAGCAGTATTGAGATCTGATAATAGAAGAGTGGCAGTGAATTTATCCAATCATGCTATTATAATAAAGTGAAGGTTCTAACTAAACTTATTTGCTTCTTTCTTTCCTATCAGATAGATTTGTAAACTGCACCAAGGTGTAGGAATAGTTACAAGCAACGTAAGTATGGAACTGAATGGGGCGGGTTAACACAAGGATTTAAATATGCTATTCCAGAGAGGTTTACAATTCACCAAAATGCCAGTCACGTTTCAAAATAAGACACGACCATGACCCGACTGTACACTGGTTCGGTTGACAACTTTGTCTAGAATAAAAAGAGGTCACAGAGAGGATCCAGAAAATAACACTCTGACTACAATCATCCAGAGAGAAGAGTTTCTTAGTTTCAATCCGTAATAGGGCCAATTATGACCACAAGAGTAAGAATCAGGCAGAGACCACCAAACCCGTTTCTCACAGCTGCTACCGTTTTGGAAGACACGCTATGGCCTGTAGAATCTTCTTCCTTGGACCCTGCACTCAATCAATGGTACCAAAAGTTCAAAAAATCTGCTAAAAGAAGCGTGTGATCAATCTTAATTGTTTTAGATCCATATAGAAAGGAAAGTACCATTGGTATGATGAGATCTTTTAGATCACTTTCTTTCATCTGCTTTATCGTCGTCATGTCCACCTGTTGTCAATAATCTCAGATAACAAGTTAATCATCGTTTTTCATAGAATCTGTATCTGCTTCATATTGAAATGCCACAGCATGAAAAGCACAAAACCAGCGTAAAAGCCACTTACTTCCTCTCTCTTAAAGGCAAGGAAGTATTTTCCAAGTCCAAGTGAATTTAGAAAGCTCTCTACTGTTAGAGGCTCTTCCATCTGTTTATAGAACCAAGCAAAGATATACATGACATATTATAACCACGTGGATTTGGAGCATAATGCAGAGGGTAAATGTTAAGGAGACTCGCACAGTGTACAAAAAAGAAAAGAAATTCACAAATTGAGAAGAAGAAAATAAGATCTTACAGGGAAGGGACTGTTCTGCATCATACTTCCAAGTGGAGGAAGCTGACTCAAAGGAGGTAACGGATGAGGGTTTGGTACCGGTGGAGGTAACATTGTCCTAGAAAGAGTAATGCCACTTCCTGGTGCTTGATTATTTACTACACCTCTAACTGCATACGGTGATGGTCTAACATCATCAACCATCCTGCTTCGTCCATGGAAATCATCAATGCTCCTTGGTGGAGGAGAGTCCCTGGAAGAACCCACGTAGCTGCTTCCAGGATTCCTAGAAGGAGAAAACCCCCGAGAAGAACCCATGTAGCTGCTTCCCACGTTTCTAGTTGGGGACAGAGCTCTAGAGCCACTACTGAAGCTTCTGGGGTTCCTTGGCGGTGATAGATCCCTTGGAGTGCTGCTAATCATCCTTCCAGTCGTTCTTGGAGGAGGTGATAGATCCCTTGGATGGCCAAACATTCTTTCATCACTTCTTGGCGGTGATAGAATCCTGGAACCACCAGTGAAGCTTCTGGTGTTCCTGGATGGTGAAAGAGTCCTTGGAGTGCCACTGATACTTCCAGCGTTTCTCGGTGGCGATATATCCCTTGGATGGCTGAATATTCTTCCAGAACTTCTCGGCGGTGATAGATCCCTATGATGATGGCCAATCATCCTTCCAGCATTTCTTGGTGGCGACATTCTTCCAGAACTTCTTGGCGGTGATAAACCCCTAGAACCACCGGTGAAGCTTCTGGTGCTCCTCGGTGGTGAAAGAGCCCTTGGAGTGCGACTGATACTACCAGAATTTCTCGGTGGCGATCGGCTCCTGGAATCACTCATAAGCCTCTCTGGAGATCTCCATCGTGTATCATCCCGGGCCCATGGAGAATACGCACTGCTTGATGAAAGCATCTGAGAGGGACCACGAGCAGTTCTTGATGGAGGCAACGGGTCATCCCTAGGGTCAGCCATACGAGGTCGAGCGTCAAAGCTACGAGGAAGCTGCTCACTCTTGGACTTGGAGAGCAGCTTTTCACGAAGATCGATAGTGCTGCCTTCCTCGCTCTGAGCTCGTCTCTGTGCATTTTTTTGCAACAGTTTGAAACGTAGATCATTTTGACCGATCTGCAAATCTTCGAAACATAAGCGTAATGGGTCAGAAAATGAGCAAAGATGCAAGTGGTGTATCCAGCAATTCATAAATTAATACCATTTCCACTGAAACTTGCTTCCCCTCTTTGCCTACACAAAACAAAGAAGAGAAAACACCGTATCTATTCTCAGTGATTGCCTAAAAATTCCAAAAACACACAAAGCATAACACATGTTTCCCAAAAAAAGGAAGCGCCTTAGATTCAATACACAAATAAGAAGGAAAAAGGAAACACCTTTTACTGACCGCATCACTTCCGTAAGCAGAAGCATCTAACTGGTTCCCTAGCCTTTCTTTGACAGAGCGCTTGGTCCCAACTCTGGGCAACTCATCAAAATCACTCCCATCTCGACTTACCACCTGCCATAAGATAGAACAAAGATGAACAATTTTCTACACTCAGCTCATTAAATCCAACACCGGCAGATCTTTTAAACAATCTACACAGTGGAACAGGCTCATTTTCAAAATACCACAACAAAAGCACCAAATCAACTTCTAAGCAAGCTTCTTCTCTAACACATTACGGTAACAATAGTTTCAACAGGTTCCTTCTACCAATAAAATTAGCTTTGAGATGCGAAGAATAACAATCGTACCTGGCCGCTACGGCCTAGAGTAATAGTGACCCTACTCCGCCGAGAAGCTTCTGACATTTGAGGACGAAACCCTAAGGAAATCAACTGCAGCCAAATCCAAACAAAACCAAGAGCTAAAACAAGGCAACGCAATCTTCAAACCCTAGAGTCGAATCTACTCAAAATCAGAGACAGAGAGAGAGAGAGAGAGTGATAATCGATAGATACGATTACTCAGGGGGTATTACCGTATTACGATAAGGTACGGAGAAATTTTGCCGGAAAACGAAAAACGGGAAGTTAACCGCTCGCCGGAGACGAAGACGTTGGTGACAGACTCGCCTAGGAAGCTGCGCTGTGCGAACCTAGAGAGACCCCTGACTCATTTGGTGGCTTCCCCTTCACACATCAACTTCAATTGTATTTACGTGATGGCCCTCGGATTTATACGGTATTTTCACATTTGAACTCTTGTTTTACTTACGATCTTTTTTTTTATTATTTTTTTTTGTCATCCGTTGGATTAATAATAAAACAGGTGAAATGCACTCGAATACACATAAGCCGGCAAGGAACACTTTCCTTCCAGAGCCAGAAACCGGCGAAGATCGAAATCTTTACAGAGCCATAAAAGATAAACTACTAGACAACTACATAGAAAGGATGATAAAAAAATTCTAAAATCAGCCAAAAGTCAAGATGTAAAAAAGAAAATAGCCTCAAGCAGTCCAAAGAGCAGAGCACATTGATCTCCCAAAAGGATAGGAACATGTCGGAGAAACTTCGGAGAAACATATAGTTGACCTGAAATAAACTTCTATCCAAAGAGCTAAAGCATAAATGTGGAGGATCCTCAAAGTTCACGCAATAACCAGCCGGAACTTATATCAGTCCATCCATATTGTAGCACAAATAAACTCAGATAGATCTTCAAGGGGATACAGAAAAGAACTCTAAATATAAACTTAAATTGAAGCCATTCCACAGAAACTTACACTCGAACAAGGCTGACAAGAATTCATATGAATCAACCAAGAACTGAAGATGAGGTGTTGTGGCTGGAATGAAGAACTGAGATACCTCTGATGCCTTGCTTGAAAGACTGCCAAACCAAACCCAAACAATGAAGACCCCACATCTGAACCAGCTAAGTACTTCCACCGCAAACCAGAAAAAAGATAAGGTTTAACAAGGGCAGTCCAAACCAAACAGAGAACACCATTAGAACCAAAGTTACTTCACTGAAAACCTCAACAGAGCATAAAACCGAAGAGAAAGCCATCTCACAATCAGGTTAATCTTGATTCACAAAACTTAACAAACCAGAAACCAAGCAACCAACACACTCATCTTGACTGCAAGAGATAAAACTACTACAAACCAAGCCACAACCTGTGATAAGCGAGAGACATAGGCCATCCGACACCATCGATCCAAACTCAAACCCATTTGGATCTACAATCAGCTTCCCCATCACTCACAGGCGGAAAGAGCACGCCATGACACAGAAGCCGACCTCACCGAATACGAACCATCGTCCAGCCACCGCTCTAATACCCAAAGCACCACCATGTTAGATAAACCTCCATCACCAACCACCACCGTCGAAACTCAGATGACTACACAAGACCAATTACTAGAAAGGAGAGAGCAAGGAGGTCCTCTCACAGCACGGTGAGGAGCGCCGGCTGGAGAAGACCTCAGATCTAGAAGATGAAGCTGAGGCGGCGTTCGGGTTGGGAGAGAGATTTTTAGGGTTTTGAAGAAAGATCTCTAAATGGAATTTTTTTACTTACGATCTATATTATGTTTATGTTATAAAATAACTTATGATTTTATAGTATTGAAAAATTTAAATAAGAGTAAAAATTTATACCCGTAGAAGAAGATAACACTGATAACAAGAGAAGATGTGTTATTAGAAGGAGAAGAAATGGTGTGTTACAAAACGATCGTTTATATAGAAATGAAAAAGTGAAGTTACTGTGCATGCATAGTGACAGTGGGCTCCACAACGTTTATAATGTCAAAAGTTTCGGCCATAAATATTGACGTTTGATTCTTTTTACGTTTATAACACTCCCCCTTGGAGACCAGTGTCACTATCGCTTCTTGCTTAACGTCTATGTTGCCTCGTTAAAAACCTTTCTAGGAAAACCCAATGGGAAAAACCATAGTAAGGTAAAAAGAGTACAACTACATAAGCTCCCCCTCGAATGAGCAGTCACAGATCCTTCTGATGACGCATTCCAATGTTATGGACATGT
>NC_027753.1:29385847-29402764 GCF_000695525.1 Brassica oleracea var. oleracea
GGGAACTGGAGTTTCTCGATGTTTGCCATTTTGAATTTCTAAAGCACATAAATAAAAATTATTAGAATATTATTAATATTAAAATGAACCGTTTACATTAATCATGCAGGCAATTACAAGGAGAATCGATGTAAAGAAAATTAAACTGATATTCATCTTAATTTCACTCGGAGTAAATTCTCCAACGAATAAGCCATAAATAGAAACACAAATAAAAATGGCACATAAAAACAAAAGTGCGCGAATCATCTTTCTTGAAATGGAAAAATCGGAGGAGAGCGATTTAAAATTTTTGAGAGAAGATGAAATGTTTTGGATGTTGAAATGGAGTGAAAATGAGTTGTATTTATAGATGAAAATCACTGTTCATGACCGTTTGAGAAAGAGAAAATTTTTGAAAATTTTTCTTTGTGACCGTTGGTGATAAATCGAGTGCACCAAAAATCAGTCTGAAAATATTGTATTAAACAGTCAATCAAATCTATAAAATTTCATAAAAACTAATAAAAGTAAAAATCATGGCAACAAATCATGCGACTGCTCAGCCGGTCAATGCAGAGTAATAAATTATACGGCGGCTCGGCCGACCAATTAACAATAAACAGAATATAAGGCGGCTCGGCCGACCAATAAATTAATCAAATTATTAATAAATAATATATGCGGTATTCAGGCCATTTTAACATGATATAAATAATAGTAGAGGCGGTATACCGATCATTATAGCATGGTATAAATGATACAAATAAATTTTACCAGAACTGAGAACGATCGTGCTGATAACGTGTTATAAAATAACTTATGATTTTATAGTATTGAGAAATTTAAATAAGAGTAAAAATTTATACCCGTAGGAGAAGATAACACTGATAACAAGAGAAGATGTGTTATTAGAAGGAGAAGGAATTGTGTGTTACAACGATCGTTTCGATCGTTTATATAGAAATGAAAAAGTGAAGTTACATGCATAGTGATAGTGGGCTCCACAATGTTTATAATGTCAAAAGTTTCGGCCATAAATATTGAAGTTTGATTCTTTTTACGTTTATAACAGTTTACCTTTTTACTAGGGCATTTCTTTGTTATTTGTTTTATATTGAGTCATCATGGACAAATGAATGTAAGATATTTTTGAAATTTTATGCTGAATGATGTCTAAGAACAATATGTTTTACACATTCCAGTATCGACCGTTGATGGACGGACATATTAACTCATTTACGACTAATAATTTTGAATTGTGACTTATGTTTTGTAATTATATGTTGAATATTAATTCATAATTTTTAACATCTGTTTATTATGTTATTATAAATTAATCCTTTGAGACTTTAGAATTAATATATTTTCAATAAATGTTACGTTTAACAAGTTTATTTATATCATATTGAACCATTTTATGAAAATAACAATTTTGCATCATATTAAACAATTTATGTATTGTTTTTATTAATCTGCATAATTGATAATACATTTTAATTTTGGGTTTCGATTCCTATTTTTTTTTTAGGTGGACACGTTGAAACATTAACTAAAGGAGCTTCCAGTAATTCATCATTTAATGAAAAAACACAAATCTGATCGCTATGTGTTTTAGTCTTTGATACACACTTTATGGCAAGAAAGAAATGGCAGGAGACACAGCGAAGCTCCTAAAAACCTAAGGCCATGTTTATTGGGGGTTCTTAGGATGATGTTCTTAGTGTAATATAAGAACCGTCTCTTAACTTTAACTAAAAAAAACAAAGAACCGTCTCTTAAAACTTTTATTTAAGAGTCGGTTCTTAATTTTTTTTAGTTAAAAGTTAAGAGACGGTTCTTATATTATGCTAAAAACCTCACCCTAAAGACCTCCCAATAAACATGCCCAACAACCATCATCAATTTCAAGCTGTCCGGAATCGGATTGACAAATTACAATCAAGCTTTTGCTATTTGGTCTGAATCAAGATAAGGATCTTTAGTTTTTTTCCCACTTTTAACAAAAATGTTACATTTATTGTAAATCAGTTTTTTTATCTGAATATTCTCTCCCTTTCAAGATATATATTATAGAAAAAAAATTGTTTCAAAAAGATGTATTTTTTTATATTTTCAATGCATTTTTTGTCAACTAATAATGAAAAATTGTGAATTTCAAAAACATTAATTGTATTTTTTGAAGTTTTATTGGTTTAGAAATATATAAAATATAAAATTACAAAAAACTATGCATTAATAATTAAGTTTTACTATTATATTTTCTTAATAAGTGTGAAAATCCTAAAACATGTATTATTTTGAAACAGAAGGAGTATAATTTAACATTCATTCAGAAAAAAAAGACACAAATAATTGTGAACTAATTGATGTGATCATTTACTCTTAACCCATGATCGAATAATAATGGCTAACAAATTATTAGATTTTTTTCATTTAGCTATTTACGTATACGCAACTACGATATATAAACATTTGAAGAAAAAAAACATGTATTGCAATTATATGAATTGCTTTTTTTGGTCAAAGCAATTCTATGAACTTCTAATCAACCATTAGAACAAACGAACAAAACAGGTATTCAGTATGATTTATTTTATTTATTTGGTCATGGTAAGTTGTCACGAGGGAATAAAGAAGAACAATTGGATATTTTGGATTTTAGTAGTGGTCGATGTCAGCTGCCAAATTAATTATAATAAACAAAAACAAAGCCTGATGTCATACTGATTTCGTCGTGCTTCTAATATGTAATTAATTACTAATTGCCATATGATAAAACAAGGGAGACAAAGAAGAGAAATTCTTGTGACCATCAACTAATGTTTGAGTATTTGATATTTGATATTTTAAAAAAAAAAAAAAATTAAATATCCAAATTAGATTATATTTTTAAAATAAAATAATAAAAATACATAAAAATAGTCATAAAAAATAAATTAATTAATA
Organism: Brassica oleracea var. oleracea; assembly: GCF_000695525.1. Classification (NCBI taxonomy): domain Eukaryota; kingdom Viridiplantae; phylum Streptophyta; class Magnoliopsida; order Brassicales; family Brassicaceae; genus Brassica; species Brassica oleracea. Next base: position 29,388,776 of record NC_027753.1, read on the forward strand.
TTGTTAAGTCTTCAGCAAAATAATAAACCATATACCCTAAATACTAAACCCTATACCCTAAATGTTAAACCTTAAACTTTGGATAAACTCTAAACCGTTGGAAAATCTTAAACCCTAAATCATACATTAAAAACTAAATTTTAATAACACTAAACCCTAAATCCTAATCACTAAACCCTAAACCGTTGGATAAACTCTGAACCCTTTGATAAATCATAAACTCTAGGGTTTAATTTTAAATATTTTTGATTTAGAGTTTATGATTTATCCAAGGGTTTAGGATTTAGTGATTAGGGTTTAGGGTTTAGTGATTAGAGTTTAGGGTTTAATGTATGATTTAGTGTTTAAAATTTTTCAATGGTTTACGGTTTATCCAAGATTTAAGGTTTATAATTTAGGGTTTGGAGTTTAGGATTTAGGGTATAGAATTTAGTATTTTGCTAACGGTTTAACAATATTTATTTATTTATTTTTGTAACTATTTTTATGTATTTTTATTGTTTTATTTTAAATAAATAATCTTATTTGGAAATTCAATTTTGTTTTCTTTTTTAAAAGATATCAAAAACACTATTGGTTGGTGAATCTAGAGTTCACCCTAGGGGTGAACCCAAGAATTTCTCGACAAAGAATGGATAACACGAAAATCAAACGTTGTTTGGAAGTAGTTTCATCTGAAGCATTATATATGCATGTGTATGTGAAAAATCGTTGTCAGAAACCAAATATGTGTATGCAACTATGCATCTCCATGCCTATGCATATACGGATATTGGATCAGGGATCAGTTTGGATCGAATATTGCAGATATATGAAATTTAGTATTGACGTGATTTTTAATTTTAGTTGGGATTTAACATCCCCATCCTTTTATTAAAAAAAAATGAATTAAGACATGAGGTAAAAAAGACTAGAGACCTTCTCATTTTACATGAGAGATATGAGTATTTTTGGAATACGTTGTGGTTTTGGCCATCATTTTCATGTGTTGTGGTGTGGTGTTTGGCCATCATTTTCATGTTTCACTTGTCATTGTATTTATCCTAAAACAGGTTCGAATAATGGCTAACAAATAGGAAGAAAGTAGAACTGTTCATGTAGCTATTTACGAATACAAAACTACAATAGACCGTTCAAAGCATCAAAACATTCGTTTGAATTCAGAATCATATAAATTGCAATTTACGTGCATATCTTATGATTTTCTTCAAAATTTTGTATGAACATTATTAATTGCTTCAAAGAATCACTTGAAGAAAAAACGATAGAGAGGCCAATGTCTTAGGGCATTCAACGTGATTTTAGTATGTAATGAATACTAACCACTAAAGTCTACAGCAAAGAACGTATAAACAAAAAAAAATCAACATTGGTAGGACAGAAATTTTTATATACAGAAAGTATATGCGAAAAAGAAACCAATGTATGAATACGTGTGTATATATCCCCATCCTTTAATAAACAAAGAATTAAGATTTTATGTCAACTCAAACTAAATAAAATCGAGTAAATAAAATTCATCTACGGTAACAACCACGAGAACAATCCGACGGTTGACAACAAGAGACTGAAAATCGTCAACCTCGATGAACCATCGATTCTCCAAGCGGCACCAAAGCTACCAGTATCTCGTTGACGAGTGGTTGTGGACGGTGGCGATGTCCCGTTGAAATTAGGGTTCGCACCGTACAAGTACTGTATCCCTTCCACGTCATCATTCGTCAAGTCAACTTTACGCTTCCCCGTCGTGATGGTCGGATACATGATCGACTCCTCCACCGAGGAATGTCCTAAACCAAGAAGATGACCAATCTCGTGAACCGCCACCGACTCAAGATCAACCGCCGCCGTAACTGAGAGGAAACTATCAAGGTCACCGGAGACAACCCAGTTCTCGTCTGCGTCGAGGTGGAACTTCCCGCTCGGAGGCGAGAAAGCGTGAGCTAACGTGCCCAACACGCCGTCAAAAGGCTCTCCGTCACCGTGATCTCCCGTGTAAAACCCTATGGTGATGTCTGACGTCGTGAACGACTCAATGTTCGTGAAGTTTAACTCCGTCACCTCGGCCCAGCGTCCGAACGCGCGTGCGAACACCCCCTTGACCTCATCGGTTAATGGGTTTCTCGGGTCGAACGCGTAGGTCAAGTCACGGCGGTCTTTGGGCCACCGTGGCTCCCCCGGAAAGAGCGTGTAGTGTTTGACCGTATGCAAACGCGGTATACGTCCCCCGGGGGAGAAGTTGACCTCGAAGGTCTTTCTTCTCCCGTTGTGCATCACCGACGTACCGTTGACCACGTCGGGGTTACCGCAACGTGGGATCACGATGTGTTTGATGGTTAGCGCGTCGAGTTCTCCGGTAACGTTAAGCCCGAAGTTCTTCTGGTATAATTCAACGGCCGCTTTGAGGATGTCGTCGAAATCATCGGTGAAGTTTCCGGTGTATGTTTGGGGGATGTAACCAAAACGCTGGAAGTATTTTTTGATGCGGAAGAGACCGTCCACGTTTTGGCCGTGGTGGCAGCCCGTGAAGTTGGAGAAAGCGTTCCAGAAAACGCGTGTGGTGTTACGTAGAGACGGTGGAATGGCGGTGGAGTTGGGGAAGAACCAGGCGGAGACGGGAGAAGCGATTAGGAAGATTGATAATAATCCTAGAACGCAAAACCTCATGGTGGTTTTCGGATTAGAGGTAAGCCGAAGACGAAGAAGGAAAAATAAAATGGAGAGGTAATATTTAGGATTTTAGGAGAGGATTTTGAGAAAGAGAGAGAGAGAGAAGGTAACGTCTAAAAACAGGTAATGCCGTTTGAAGATAGTTTTTATATTAAGATAAATTGAGAGAGTTTGAGGTCAGCTACTGCGTTTTGTCTTTGGCGGGTGAGGGGTCGTTGGGAATCATTTGCGTGTTTACCAATTTTCTCCTTTTAAATATTTGTATTTTAAAGAAATGGTGAGTGATTCAAATAGAAACATCTATTGTGTTAGTCACGTTCGTAGGTCATGAAGACAGAAGATTGTGCCACATAAAGACTTCGGTCCGGTTGGTACCCGGTTACATATTATAGTAAACAATATGTAAGGACTTCGGTCCGGTTGGTAGATAATCGGTTTGAGGGAAAAAGTCAAGGTGGCGGACTCAAACAAAGCGGTTGAACTATTTTTTGTGTTTAGGTTTAGGTTTCAAGTGGGAGTTGGTTTGGTCGGAAAAGTCATCAACGAATCTTTGTTTGACACGTTTTAACGACGTCACCCAAGTCTGCTTACATTCGATAAGTTGTAAACAACATATGATTTCTCGGCTTCACATCACACATCACATACAATAGTTAATTAGTCGTCAGGCATAAACGAATAAAGGATACTATAATTACAGTATTTTTTGGTCAAAGAAAAAAGGTAGAGCCTTTTATCCAATCACCAAGTCAATGAAGCCACACAAGATAAACATGTTTAATTGGTAGTATAGCTTGAGGTAGTTGTTAACCTCTTTTGTTTTTTCTTTAAAACCAAACTTATCTAAAGGCTCAAAGAGCGTGAAAGTTTACAACTAAAGTAGAAGATCTCGGAGCCATGCTCAACGGTACAACGAAAGTAGAAAGCATTACGAAACATAGAAAGATAAAGCCTATAAGAGGCGAGTCAAGCTCAGCAAGATGAAGAACCCCATGGAGAAGTTTCACCTTAATCCCTAAAGCGATTGTTCGCAAGAACAATTGATAGTCGAAGTCGACGTTGATACACCAAAAAGAAGCGGTCGGACTGTTGCTCGGCAAGAGCTTTTGGTGAGAAGCTCTAGAACTTTGGGCAACACCGAGAAGAAGAAGTCCTATCTGACTTGATTTGTCATTGAAGTTGGCACGATCAGTTCTAACCTCAACAAAGTTTCTCAACGAGACTAGGTGAATCTCAAAAGCTAGCTTAGCCTTCACAGGGACGCTTAGGACAATGGAGTTGGATGACAGACTGAACGGTTTAATCGGGTCAAAACCTCGGACATCAACATTACCGCGTCGAAGCCAATAGGTTGTAACCGGAACAGACCTGAGCATATTATCATCACACTCGTTCTGGTTGAGTATGTTTGAGCAAACGTCGGGTAGGAGGCAGATTGTTTCAGTATGGTCGAGTCTCCTTGCACAAGACTTCGGAGTGTTCCTACGATTTGTTGGAATAAGGGCACATGGCAGTGGAGGAGCGAACTGACCTTTTTCGATTTCTCTTCCTAGGTTGAAACGCAGTGGACATGACCTTGGAGTTGACGGAGATGACAAAAGGTCTGCTCGGAATAGCTTATCTCCAATCAGTACTTGGCGTTGATGCAGTGTTGGCTCGATGACAGATGCAAACACAACATTATCAAGGCCGACAAGGAAGCTCATGATGGTTGGTGAGAGGACTCTGCTTGGACTGTGTTAGAGCCAAAGCGCTTTGGCGGACCTGGGTTGAGCTCACCGGATCCCTGAGGAGTCCCGCCCGGGCTTGACGGAGAGGAGACATACCTTTCCTCAGAGGCGACTGTGTTGGATCCAAGGGGAGAGCCGGCGAGTGAATGAGACAACGGGATGATGGTGGCGATATGTTGTGGATGTTGTGGCGGAGTCGCAGAGGGAGAGTCGAGCTTAAAGATGTGAGCGAGGAAGCACGAAAGCAGAGCATTTGGTGTGGTGGCGGTGACGGTTCCGCCTTGTCGACGTGAGAACGTGACGGCGGTGAAATTGTCACTTGCGGAGATAAGGAGGATGGGAAGTGATGTTGACGGGGAGTGGAGGAGCTGATACCGGCGAGAAACTTCAATCCGACATATTAAACTCTCAGATCTGAATGAGTCATCGCAGGAGAAGACGCAGTGACCGGCATAGTAGCAACAAACTTCAGAAGAGCTGACGACAGGGCCACCAGTGGTCTTCTGAGCTGCTCGGGAGACCAAGCAACACACCCATCTGAAGCACCGGTGAAGCAGACCATGAACGAAAAAACGGCGAAGATGAAGAAGACGAAGACACAAGACATGTCTGGAGACACAAGACAAGAGTAGACGACGAAGTAAAGAGCCCGACGCCGGCAGCCAGAGGCGTCACCGTCGTCGAGGAAATTGGTTAGCAGCACTGCCTCGAGTATTGGGTCTGGGAGCTTTCTAGGGCTGTTGCTGCTTTTGTTAACCTCTTTTGTATTCAATCAAACATGCGGTTTTAATAGATGGTTTAAGCATGCGGTTCGAACTTAGAAGTTGACAAGAGACAGCAAACCGCTTGTAAAACATATGGTTAATATATTTTTACTACCCATCATAATAATTGCTTAACCATTGCTTAGGGCATCTCCATCCCCACACCATTTTTTTCTTCTAAAATAGAGTAAAAGTGAATATGGAGTAAGGAATACTCCAACCCAACTTCATATCTCACTCCATAATGAAGTTTACTCCATATAAATGGAATAATCTATTTTTTGTTTGTTCATCACTCCATTATAGAGTAGAAAATGAAATAGGGTTGGAGCATTTTTACTTCATATTTATTTTTACTCCATTTTGGAACAAAAAATTGAGTTTTACATTGGAGATGCTCTTAGTTCAAAGCTTACGTTTTAACTGTATAATTATGATCATAGATAATTTGGTAACATACTCCGAGTAATGGCAATGTCAGACCTTATATAGTAACTAGTGGTAGGCCCGTACGGGCGGGTGAGATTACAATAAAATTATTTAATTTTATAAAAAACTTAAAAATTGAATGTTTATTTTGAAGTTGTTTAATTGTTTTGTATTGACCATTGTGTGTGTTGTTGTTTCATTTTACCTTATACTATAAATTATGGTGGAGCTTGGTTGTTTTGTCACGTATTGGAGGAATGCGTGCGTTTGTTTATGTTTATCGTGCGGTGATGATGTTTTCAGTTGATAGGTTAAATGTGGTGTGATGGGGAGGAATGTTTATATAACTTTGTATATGATTTGGTATTTATTGTTTAGCAAAGAACTTATAGATATAGATTTGTGAAATTTGGCTATGTGAGAGTGATTGTGTATATTTAATGCGTAGTTATGGGGTTCTGTTTGGGTAGTTTGGGTAGTTACTAAGTTGCGTGAGAGTTTGTGAGATGTAGCCGGCTTGTTAACCATGGATGTCTTCCATCAACACATGTGTTGTGATATTTGTTGGAGAGGAAAATTTTAGTTATGATCTAAGTTGTTTGCTTAGCAAGATAGCTCACCTTGGGATGGTTGGAGATTGATGGTGAAAGATCCTTTCAAAGGTCGAGCATTGAGTCCAGCATAAGGCACTGTTTTTCTGACATCACTTTGTCGAGGTTTCTTCTTTGCCATTTGGTAATGATTAGAGGAGTTCCTATGCAGCAAAGTAGAGAGCCAAGTATTTAAGAAAATTAACATTTAGGAGTTTCAATCGTTTAGTTGTGAGAGAGTAGGTGTTGAGAATATCTTCAAGCCTCTGTTGTTATTTGAAACCTTTTCTCTTATTTGAAACTTTTTTTGTATGGCGATTAATAGAGGGTGTGTTTATGGAAAATAATGACAAACCGTTTTCTTTGTATATAGTACTTGAACAAAACACCTACAAACAATTGTTTTAATGTATGAATATATAATAGTGATGGAATAACTTTGTTAGAGGATTAAAGTATTTATTAACCGACTGTATGTGGAAATTCTTTTGTACATAGCTATGAAGTGAGTGATATCATTAAAAAATATATAAAAACAGTTCTTAAAACAGTTTTTCGCGCTAACTAAGATGAAATTTATTTAAAAGCTACTGAAATTTCTATTTAGCATATACAACTCTTCAGCGTTGTGGAAATATAATGTTTTGCACATAAACTTCTTCTGAGAACTACATAAAACCACTTCTGTAAAAGGTGATTTTGTTGTAGTGATATCACTCAATGTAAAAATGTTAGTTATCTACTACCATGTCATATTCTGAACTTATAAGTTCAGTTTAAATTTTTTTCACATTGGGTCTTTTGATTTTAGTATAACAGATTAATCATTTAACATATAAACGGCTCTGCCAAATTGTGAAAACAAAACTGTGAACAATAATATAGAAATTTCATTCTATATAATTCGGTTTGACAGATTTTTACTCATAAATGAACTTATCCTTGTGATTTTATCTATTAAGAAGCTTATTTTATTGAGTGGGCCAGAAAAGACAGAGATGTGGGATGTCCATGACTTTCAGTAACCAAAATCTTTCTTATTTTCATCAACCTCAAACTCTCTTGTTTTGTTGCTACACGTTTAGTTTTGAAATTTGCATTTGAAACCATTCCAAGTGATTCCATGACAAAACTACATACATGGTTACCCTAAACTCTTAAGGTAACAAAACCATGAACGAAAAAAGCAGAGTAGTTGCGTCAGCAACAACTAGAAAGGTCAAAGCATTTGCAGAGCAGACCAAACGGTGGACTAAATCCAGCTTTTAAAGTTGCAGCAAATCTCTATGTTCGATGGAAATTGAAAGGTTAGCCTCCTCGTCTTTTTAGCTGAGTCCTTTTGCAATAATACATCATAACTGAACGAAGCCAATTGTGACAAATTAGCAAAATAATATTAACAATGTCATATAGTTTGACGATAATTTCTTCCAAGAAAATAATATAATTTCCTTAACGTTACTTATTTATATATTTATCTATACTAAGCTTTCCTAAGTGTTGAGATAAGCAGAGTAATATATGAGAAGAGGTGTCTTGAGTATTGAAGAGAAGATGAGTTGATGAGGGAAATAGGAGAAGAAATGCCTTAGGGCGATCCGGTCTTATCCGGCCGTACATGGCCGTACGGGTCATGCGGATAGTGGTCGACCCAAACTCGACCAAAGAAGAAAAGAAGTTACCAAGGTAGAAAGGTAAGTCGACCAAAGTTACTGAGAGACTTAGCCCTATCCTATCTGACCGTTGGAAGAAAGAAGAGAGCATCTAGACAGGCTGGCTCAGCCTGGATGGATAAGGTTCTTCCTTTGGCACATGTGAAGCTTCTGATTGGTCCCAGTTTGAATTAAAGCAACCTTATCCTTGACCTCACATGCTTAGTCTAATCTGTCTCTTGTATCTCTTTCTATATATTGTAAACTCTTGGCTGATTAAATGATTAACGAGTTTTTGAGCATTCTCTCTCAAGTCTCTCTCATGTTCATCATGAATCTCACATACTCCTAAACATGATTACTTAATCTCCACAACTCTCTCTCTTAATCTCTCATAATCTACCTTAATCTCTCAATACCTATTCTATTCTCTAAAATCTCATGGTATCAGAGCCAGGTTGGCTTTGGTATTGAGAGATCTCATTTGCATTTTCTCTTCATCTTTCAAAATCGGGTGCTTGTGACTTGTTCTTACGTTCTTGTGAAATCTGTGAAGTGGTATCATTCTCTTTGAGTCCGTGTGTTCTTGGAGGTTGGTGCTGTGTGTTCTTCAGCTGAGTTGCAAGATTGAAACTTTGTGGTGGTATCTGGTTAAAGGAAGCAAAGATGGAAGGAAACATCAACTTTGGCAAGCTTGTTACAGTTCCGGTGGCTTTGAAAGGAGGTTCAAACTATCTCCTTTGGTCTCGGCTGGTGAAGACTGCTATTGGAAGGCTTGGGTTATGGAGCCACATCACGGATGATGGTCCAGAGCTAGCAGCCAAAGAAACTGAAGAAGGTGAAGAGGAGAAAGCTCTCGCCAAAACAGAAGCAAAGAAGTGGGTACAAGAAGACTTGATGGTGCTATCTGTACTACAAGGATCTCTTGAAGTTCCACTCCTTGAAGCTTACAGCTACTGTGAGACTCCCAAACACTTGTGGGAGACACTCTTGAAGACATTTGGTAATGTCTCAAACATCAGCCGTGTGTTTGAACTGAAGAGGGCAATCAACTCCATGAAGCAAGATGGAGGAGAGCTCACCAAACACATGGGAAAGTTTGGATCATTATGGTCTGAGCTTGAAAGCCTAAGGCCTAACACCATTGATCAATCAACGCTCATGGAGAGGAGAGAGCAAGATCATGTGTTTAGCTTGTTGATGACATTGGATCCTTGTTACAAGGATGTCATCAAGCACATCTTGAGATCCTCAAGCCTGCCATCTATGGAGGAAGTGTATGCTCAACTTCAGAAGGAGGAAGGGTCTTTTGGTCTCTTTGGGGGTAAAGGAGAGCTTACCATGGCTCATCAAGCCGAGGAGGTGCAAGCTAACAAGGCCGCATACCGAGGTGATGGAAGAAAGCATGAGAAGTATGAGGGAAGCTGTGAGCATTGCAAGAGGTCCGTGCATAAGAAGCGCCAGTGTTGGATCATACATCCCCATCTCAAGCCAAGCTGGATGAAGGAAAGAGAGGCAAAGGCTCACCTTTCTGCTGGATCAAATGGTACTGGGTCATCAGGGGCTAGTCCAAGTGTTAAAGCAGGTGAAAGTGAAGGTCGAGCTCTAGCTTCTCATCAGCTGGGTGGGCAAGGTATGGAGCAGGAGATATTCAGGAAGACTGATCTTGAAGCATTCTTCAAAGCTCTTAAGGAGTCTGGTAACACACTCGGAAACACTCTTGGTTACTCATACACTGCTCATGCTAGGTGTAGTACAACTGATATAGGTTGCTAGATATTTTTAAAGACTCTTATATTGCAGCAGCTAAGCCTAGCATATCTGAAAATTTGTTAAGCATGCTAGGAAACCTGATAAACCGAAATGAATCATCTAGGACTCACATTGCTAAGAGCTTGCATAAACCATTGATCATTGATTCTGGTGCATCTCATCATATGATAAGTGACAACCATCTGATTAAAGATATTGAACCTGCTCATGGTCATGTTATGATAGCTAATGGAGCTAAGATCCCTATTAAGGGCATTGGCAAACTAAAATTGTTTGATAAAGAGTCTAAAGCCTTTTTCATGCCTGAATTTACTTCAAATCTCTTATCTGTTAAGAAATGCACCACTGATCTTCAATGCAATGTTATCTTTAGTCCTAATGATGTGAAGTATCAGGATATTAAAAGCAGTAGATTGATTGGGCAAGGAGCAACCAGAGGAGATCTTTATATGCTTGAAGACCTGTCACCTATTTCTATTTCTAGTTCTTGTTTTTCATCTAGTTCTTCCGTGAGTAATGATGCATTGTGGCATGCTAGACTTGGTCATCCTCATGTTAAGGCCTTAAGCATTATGTTACCAGGTGTCATGTTTAAAAATAATGAGTGTGAGGCATGTATTTTGGGTAAGCATTGTAAGACTGTATTTCAAAGATCTTCTACTATCTATGAGGATTGTTTTGATTTGATTCACTCTGATGTCTGGACTGCACCTTGTTTATGTAGAGATGATTATAAGTATTATGTTACATTCATTGATGAAAAATCCAAATACACCTGGTTAACATTAATTAAAACAAAAGATAGGGTTCTTGATGCATTTAAAAAATTTAAAGCTTATGTTACTAACCAATATCATGCCAAGATTAAGATTTTCAGGTCTGATAATGGTGGGGAGTACATAAGTCATGCATTCAAAGAACACCTTGCTCAACATGGGATTCTACACCAGACCAGCTGTCCATACACTCCTCAACAGAATGGAGTGGCCGAAAGGAAGAACAGGCACCTGATGGAAGTGGCCATGTCTATGATGTTTCACAGGAGTGTTCCAAAAAGATATTGGAGTGATGCTGTGATGACTGCTTGCTATCTGATCAACAGGATACCAACCAGAATCTTAGAACACCAATCCCCTTTTGAGGTACTCAACAAAAGCAAGCCAGTTTTAAATCACTTGAGAACATTTGGGTGTGTTTGTTATGTATTGGTACCTGGTGAGATGAGAAACAAGCTAGAAGCAAAGAGCACTAAGACTATGCTTGTTGGCTATTCTACATCCCAAAAGGGATACAAGTGCTTTGATCCTACAGCCAGAAGAGTCTTAGTGTCTCGAGAAGTGAAGTTTATGGAGGAAAAAGGATATTATGATGGGAAGAATTGGGAGGAGCTTGAAAGTCTTTCTCAACCATCAGATCAGGCTGCTAGCTTGAGAAACATACTGGAGGAGCTCGGTATTGGAGTGTCCCAGGATCAGAGCAGGCGTTCAGAACCTGCTCCAGTTGCCGCTGAAGAACAAACCCACTTTGAACATGAGGGGGGAAGTGAATCTGAAGCTGAACGGTTAGGAGATCAAGGCTCAGGTGAAGCTGGAGATCTAGGAAATCAAGGCTCAGATTCTCCTGTCCAAAGTGGAGAGGAATCAGTAAGAGAGAACCAAAATGAAGATCAAGAAGCTGGAGAAGAAAACCAGATTCAAGAAGAACCTATTGAGGAACAAGTGGTGGTGCCTTTGAGAAGAAGCACACGGGAGAAGAGGGATCCTTCCAACTGGGTAAACACGAGAGTGTACTACAATGCCCAGGCTGTGGAGCATCCTTCCCAAGCCGTGTGTTCTTTTGCTGAGTATCCAGAAGAGCATTGTGCTTTCATGGTGAGCTTAGATGAGAGCTATGTACCAAGAAGCTATGAAGAGGCTATGCTCATTCAAGAATGGAGGGATTCAGTCAATGCTGAGGCTGATGCCATGGTCAAGAATGATACATGGTATGAAAGTGAGTTGCCTAAGGGAAAGAGAGCTGTGTCATGCAAGTGGATTTTCACCATTAGGTAGATACTCAGACCTATGGAGAGGACTACATTGATACCTTTGCTCCTGTTGCAAAGCTTCACACCATTCGGATAGTACTATCAGTGGCAACTAACCTTGGGTGGGATCTCTGGCAAATGGATGTAAAGAATGCCTTCCTCCAAGGAGAGCTAGAAGATGAGGTCTATATGCTCCCACCTCCGGGTCTTGAAGGAATGGTGAAGCCAGGGAATGTGCTCAGACTTAAGAAGGCCATCTACGGGTTAAAACAATCACCTAGAGCATGGTACAACAAGCTAAGCACAACACTGAATGGGAGAGGCTTCAGGAAGTCAGAGCTTGATCACACCCTCTTTACCCTTATTACTCCATCAGGAATCATTGTTCTGCTTGTGTATGTGGATGATATCATCATAACAGGCAGTGATAAGGAAGGAATCAAAGCCACCAAGGAATTCCTGAAGTCAGTCTTTGATATAAAGGACTTGGGAGAGATGAAGTACTTCCTTGGGATTGAGTTATGTAGATCAAAGGAAGGATTGTTTATCTCTCAAAGAAAGTATGCATTGGATCTCTTGAAGGATGCCGGTGCCTATGGAGGGAAAACAGCCAAAATTCCCATGGAGGATGGGTATAAGGTTCCACGTGAGGGGGAGCTAGAAGATAGCAAGCTGTTTCATGATCCAAAGCTGTATAGAAAGCTTGTGGGGAAGCTGATATACTTAACCATCACACGGCCAGACATTTGCTTTGTTGTGAATCAAGTAAGCCAGCATATGCAAGCTCCTAAGGAGCATCACTGGCGCATGGTTGAGAGAGTTCTCATGTACTTGAATGAACTCAAGGGCTTGGTATATGGATGGGTTGCAATGGAAGCACTGAAGTTGTGGGTTATTGTGATGCTGATTGGGCAGGTGATAGAGCAGATAGAAGGTCTACAACAGGCTACTGCACATTCCTTGGAGGAAACATGGTTACGTGGAAGAGCAAGAAGCAAAAGGTGGTATCATGCTCTAGTGCTGAAGCTGAGTATAGAGCTATGCTTAAGCTCACCAACGAGTTGGTGTGGATCAAGGGGATCCTAAAGCATTTGGAGATTGAGCAAGCGACACCAATGACTATGCATTGTGATAATCAAGCGGCCATTCACATTGCTACCAACTCAGTGTTTCATGAGAGAACTAAGCACATTGAAGTAGACTGCCACAAGGTAAGGCAGATGATAGTCTTAGGGGTGATCTTGCCATGTTACACCAGGAGTGAAGATCAGTTGGCAGATGTATTCACCAAGGCAGCTAGACAAAAGATCATGGAGTCTATACACATCAGGTTAGGACTCATTGATCTTTCGTCTAAGGGCTAGTTTATACACTCTCCTGATCATGAGGTCTTTACTCTTTTTCCCTCATCAAAGTTTTGTCCCAAATGGGTTTCTTTGGTGGGGTTTTTAATGAGGAAGAGCTCATGGTCCTTCCAAGCTTTGACTTGTTTCATATGGTCAAGCTTGAGGGGGAGTGTTGAGATAAGCAGAGTAATATATGAGAAGAGGTGTCTTGAGTATTGAAGAGAAGATGAGTTGATGAGGGAAATAGGAGAAGAAATGCCTTAGGGCGATCCGGTCTTATCCGACCGTACATGGCCGTACGGGTCATGCGGATAGTGGTCGACCCAAACTCGACCAAAGAAGAAAAGAAGTTACCAAGGTAGAAAGGTAAGTCGACCAGAGTTACTGAGAGACTTAGCCCTATCCTATCTGACCGTTGGAAGAAAGAAGAGAGCATCTAGACAGGCTGGCTCAGCCTGGATGGATAAGGTTCTTCCTTTGGCACATGTGAAGCTTCTGATTGGTCCCAGTTTGAATTAAAGCAACCTTATCCTTGACCTCACATGCTTAGTCTAATCTGTCTCTTGTATCTCTTTCTATATATTGTAAACTCTTGGCTGATTAAATGATTAACGAGTTTTTGAGCATTCTCTCTCAAGTCTCTCTCATGTTCATCATGAATCTCACATACTCCTAAACATGATTACTTAATCTCCACAACTCTCTCTCTTAATCTCTCATAATCTACCTTAATCTCTCAATACCTATTCTATTCTCTAAAATCTCACTAAGTACCCCAACAACTTCAACTAATGTAAATAGAGAGAAACAATTGGAGATGGTTTTAGAGAGAGTGATGAGTTCTGTAAAAGTAACACCCTTATTTATAGTTGTAGATTTGATCTGTAACGTTGGAGGAGTGGGAGGGGAAGTATTGTAAAAGTAAGCCTTTTTAGTATACCTTTCTGAAGAAAGTCAAGAACTAACTAAGAATCAAAGGAAGAAAAATAACTGGAGTTATGAATATATA
>NC_027753.1:29403526-29415328 GCF_000695525.1 Brassica oleracea var. oleracea
GTTACGAAAGAACATTTGTTCAATTCATGTGAAGGCCAAGAACATATTATATTATTCGAAATTAAAAAAACCTATAACGTAGGAACGTGAGATGTTGCATCTTTGAATCTCTTATGCTCGGCTGAATTAGTTTTGAAGTTTTGGTATTTAAATATGTCAGACCCTTGAAGTTATATAACAACAATGAAAGCTTCGTTGGGTTTTTTTCCATATGGTTCACTGTCCAAAGTTCCAACTTAACTAACAGAGATAATGGGACTCCTGTTAACAAATATCTCATCATCAAAGAACAGTCATTCTAATACCATAAGCACTTTGCAGTGTCGAACACAAGCATGACACCATAGGTATAGAGTACAATTAAAAAAAAAACAAATGAAAATTAAGTTACAAACAGATCTTGTTATTTTTTTTTTCAATGAATAATTCATTATAATGTTTGAAATCAACAGACTTGGAAACAAAACAAAAGAGAGAAGAGAAAAGCAAACACAACATCAGTAGATGCTATAAGGGACTTGTAAATGGTGATGCAAACTAAAGAGACTAAAGCAATGTAAAATAAAAATGGAGCTGCAAAGAAGCAGTCAAAGGCTTCTCTACGACAGATCTACTGTGTCTTGTAGACTTCATCATAGTTTCATGGAACTAAATAGTTCTAGAACATCTGGATATAGTTTGGGCACAGAGCGAGTGAATCCTATGTCTCACTGTGCCTTGTAGACTTCATCATCGTTTCAAATACACAGAGAAAGACTGAGATAAATGAAAAATAATTGGTGTTACAAAAAGAAGTTTTACAAAAAAAGAGAAATAGTTACATTATTATTGGTAGAAGAGTCAACAAAGCTTCTTAAATAACCGTCTCTAGCAAGTTGTCATCAGATTCCCCACTAAAATTTTGTACGTGCTATGATGAGATTTCAACCAATTTTGCTTTCCTTGCGCACTCAAAATCGTGTATGCATCTTTATGCCCTATTGGAGACACTGTATATGGGTGTGAATTTAATCATGGGTAGTAATACCAGAACATGATCACTATATCAATTACCTTATCTTCCAGTAGCACCTCCTTTCTTCACATTACGCTCCTATGAGAAACGAAGAAGTGGGATGACAACAGCCTGGCTAAAATAGAATACAAGATATGAATTAGCAGATATATGTCTTTTATTAGCATTTTATAGGAGACGGTCGTGGTAATTGGCAGAGACTGTTCTTCTTGATTTGGTTGATTCTGTGTTGTTCATCGCTGGAGATTGGAGATTTATAGTCCGAGCTTCCGTCGGTTACTATGGGAGATGATGAGGTTGATTGAATGCTTGAGAGATGAAATAATGGGGCAATCACGTTAAAGATCAGATTAAAATATGTTTTAATGCTATCATGAGACGTTACGGTGATTTGTTAAGCGAGCAGAGCTATGAATGTCGAAGATAGGAAGACGATCCAACCCTACTTGCTGGGCCTGAACATAACCTTTAGCAAAAAACCAATCTCCAAAAATCTACAATTTTTTTTTAGAAATGACCAAAGAAAAGCCCAGCACACCAAAAGAAGAAATCAAACGAAAACACAGAATTATTCACTTGCCACATGTCTAAAAATGCCTCTCCTTCCTTGCTGAGGTGGATGCATGAGGAGAGAGACAATCCAACTTTATATATATATAGATTGATAGATTGGATCCAAGGGGTTATACTTCTTAAGGAGATGCATTGAATGGGAATATGCACTCTAATCAGATTAATTTATTTGGGATTTGTATTCCATATTCAAAAACGTTACGACTCCAGAGGTTCAGTATTTTCATTTACTCTTTGACAAGAAGCCTCTTGAGATTCATAACCTCTGGTTCTCAAATATATAGAGGCTTAATCTTCATGAGTTACTCAAAGCGTGTTACCTAAAAGTCTCAAATAACTTCTCTTCCTCATTTTCATTTCTACTCGTTTTCTTTGGATCTCTAATCTCTAATGGCTAAATAGTGTAAAGTTTAGATTGAAACTTCTCATTGATGAGAGGAGAAACAAAGTTGTTTTGGCTGAAGCTGAGCAGGATTTTGTTGATGTGCTTCTCAGTCTCTTGACTATCCCAATGGGAAACATTGCTAGATTGCTGAAGAATCATAAAGACAGTACTAGAATGTTATAAAAATCTTAACAAAAGTGTTGAAGATATGGACATCGGTCATTTTGAGACCGAAGCCTGCAAGAGTATGTTGACGGACCTGAGGAGTACTAAGGATACGCATCGCAAAAGGCTCAAGATGAACATGAGTTCTACTAATCCCTCCAAGTTCTTCGTGTGCCCAAGTTTTTTCAAGAGTGATTCATATGGACACAGTGCATACAGCAACTTTAAGTACACAAGATGTAGCTGTGGAGCTTTGATGACCTCTCAAATTCAGGTCCCTGAAGAAGAGCAAGTTGAAAAACTGATAGGAAATAACGAAGATGGAGTGTTTATCAATTGCAGATCCTCATTCATTGTCACTGATGATTTGAAAGTGACATCAAACTCTTTTGGTGTTCTCATGAAAGTTCTTAATGATCGAGGGTACGCTGGCTTTAGTGATCTGCAGGAAACCCTAATTGATGTAGGGTTCGAAGAGGTACTTTATTAGCTTTATTTATTTATTTATTTTGTTCAATGTTCCGCTCATGTTATAGCTCTTTGTTTTTCTTTCTTTCTCATTGTCTCACGCATGTTTATAACTCTTAGTTATCTTCTATGGATACACAGGTGCGGACTCTACTAGGATGTTTCTTCACTTCAGAAGCTGCCTTGACATGCACGTTCCTTAAAAAAACTTGCATGACAAGGAATCTCAGAATGTTGTCTCCACCTGCGCCGAAAAATGTTAAAGTATGTTCCGTGGAAGTTTATGCTAGAAAGCTTGATAGGGAGATTCTTTATGCTGAGTGCAATGGAGACTTTGTTGATTCTCTTCTCAGCTTTCTGGTTCACCCTCTTGAGTTGGCTTGCTCATTGGCTAACGACAATACCATGTTGGGATGTGTTGGGAATTTGTGTACAAGTCCGTGTAGAGGAGCAGCTTCCAAAAGCTTACTTCTTCCTAGCTTTTACAGTTGCTCTAACAATAATCTGCTCGACTATGGTTACCAATCAACAACGTATGAATGTTTGATCTGTAACTCTTATTCGAGTTGCAAAGTGGCCAGGTCAATTTCTAGGTTGCCGATCGCAGGTGAAAAGGCTGTGAGTCTGTATCCAAGTAATCCAAAAATCAAGTCTGGAACTTCATCAGGATATGGGATTGGATTTATGAAGAAAAATACAAAGTTCATCGTGTCTAATGATCTTACTATAACACCAATGAATACATCTTCAACCATTGGCTTGTTAAAGAAGTTGCAGGTAGACATCAGTGATCTTGAGAAGTACCAGATTAACATTTCCAAAGTTGAGGTAACTTTCTTTTACTTTTTGTTTTTTGTTATATCCATCTTTCCTCAGTTTTAACTGTTTTTATCTTCAACTTGCTTACCTTGCAGCTCATTAGCATTCTTAGAGCTTCCTTAATCTCCTCATCTGCATTGACCAAAGGCCTCTCATACTTGCTCGTCAAGAAACCAAAGGAAGAAGCTTAGAGCACCATTAACCCTAGCACCCCAAATGGGGTGCTTAATTTTTTTTTTTTTTTTTGGTTTTTTTTCTGATTAAAAAAAAAAAATTAAAAACGAACCAATCGCGGACCGCCACGTATCAGTGGGGCCCGCAAAACAGTGCTAACACCGGTGCTTAATTAAGCTGAATAAACACAGGTGCTTAGTTTTTGTGTGGATCTCACCCGCTATTATATTAATTTTTTGCTAAGCACCCCTCTAAGCACCTCTATTAATCATGCTCTTAAACTCTCCCCAATAAAATTTCCTAAAAGAAACCTAGTGAAATTGCTTATGTTTTTGAGGATTATCTCTTATGGTTTTCAGATTCTGCAACAATTATTTCTAATTTCACTTTCCTATTCCTCAGTTCGCCTATTATATGCTCTTCTTTTTCTATGTATTTCGTTTTCAAGGTTTTAATTATACTCTTTAATGCAGTATCCTTTACTATCACTCTTTTATTTCTTAACTTTGCACTTCAAACAAGAGAACAACAACAGAAAGAGATTTAGTTTAATTTCTTTTTGTAAAGCAAATCAAACAGAAGTCACACTCTGATGTAAACCAGGTTTTTTTGTCCTTGAATGAATTTAACATTCAATTAAAAAAAACAAGAGTACAACGCATGAGTGAACTGTCGTAAATCAGAATCATCACTAGAGATTTTGTTGCTTGTTAGTATATATATTTTAACCAATATTATATTATAAAATATCATCACATAATTACATAGATTTGTTCTAAAACGTGGTTTTCTTCCCTTATAACTAAAAAGGTAAAGCTTGATAAATAAGTAAACATGAAGTAGACAAAACACAAGTAGAGATACAGAGACAAACAGGTTGAATAATTTTTCCTAACACTTAAGAGGACCTTGAATGTGATCAGCGAGAGGGCCGAATGCACCAGTGGTTTTGTACATTGCAAGGATGAAAGCAACACGTGTTGTTGTTACTCGTCCTGTTCACGGATGGTAAGTAGCTCATCAAATGACATTTCACGCCTCATTGTTTCTTCAAGAATCCCATACAAATCCAATTCATGTGAGACATTAACTTATTATGTACCCTCTCTATATCTTACTCACAAGCAAAATAAATGGTTTATACCTGAGTAACGAGCTGTTTATTGAGTGCATCGTTCCACATATTAGCAGCATATGCAGGTTGTACACGAGTCCACATATAGACATGACAGAAATTACCTGAAATTCCAATGTCACTTGTGTATTGCCATGATGATATCATGCATGGATCTTTAAGAAAATCAGAGATAGAGAAATACCAAGTGAGCATCAAGGGAGGTGGTTAGTTATTGTCTCCAGTATCGATCCATCTGAATATCAGGATGTAAAGGAAGCAAAGCTAGTTGTGGATTTGAACTATCCTTCAATGTTAAACCACTAATGCTAACAAATGTCTCACCTTCTCGTTCTCATCACTTTACAAGGAGAGAACTAATCAAAACCTTACATGTTCCCAACTCAGCTGTCTCTTCCCATGAATCAAAGTTTAGCACATGATATCGGACAGGGAAATGGTATGTCGACTCTTGTCTAGTGTATGACGAATATTAATTGGCCAGTGTATGAGATTTATAGTGACATATCTAGTCATATATAATAATGGCATTTTTTTCACTAGAAACATTATTACATGATGAGATGATAAAAGTTCACCTAAGAATTAAATGACTACAATGATGATAGTATGTAGTTGCTGCTGGTCCTTATCCACATAAATAACTACAACCACCAACAAATCGTGTGATGTGACATGTTCTACCATCATTGTATAGATAACAATCATTTCGTGCCTAAAATGTTAGTCCATGGACCAATTCTAGATCAACAATGTTTGTGAGTTTACTTAGTAAGGATGATGCAGTTTGGGTAGCAAGGGATAACCAGCCAGTGGCTGTCTGAATGGATTTAACGGACTCTGCATTTCAGGGATACATTATCATTCTATACCATATGGTTTTGAAGATACTTCAATTCTTAAGAAACATATAAGCAAATATTATCAGATAATCTATGCATCCAACAAAGGTTGATTGGAAAATTGGAGATTAGTGTATGTGTATAGTGGCTCCAATTGATTTGTAAGAAATGAAAAGAAAGATGCTTTTGTCCTCTTGCAACTTCATTATATGGTACATGTGTCGACTCTCTCTTCTCTTTATACGGTTTTGATGAGACACAAGTCTGACCATATGGCAGGACATATCCACCCTTCATTGCATTATCCTCATTTATAATAATCTGACATCAACCCGCATAACAAAAAACAGAGATTTGAACAGGTAATGATAAAGTTTTTCTGTGGTAGTTTTAACGCAACAAGCCGCAAGATGACAAGCTTCTCCACAGTAATCAGAGAATACCGCTGGAACTTTGATCTCTTTATCAAATCCTAAAGTGTTTTTACACACATGGCTCAAATGAATAAAAATCAGGTGCCCTATGTAATATATGTATATTCACAGTCTTCTTCCATGCAAGGTGCATAGCTGCAAATTAAAGGGAGGTCATCTCTCCGTCCCTGTTCAACAAGAGAAGATATAGATAACGATTCATCAGCCTGGTGCCAGTGTATAAAAAAAAACAACTAGCTACAATGTTTCAATGAGTAGCTGGAGAGTGTGCTATACCATAACAGTCGAAGATATTAAGAAGTTTTTGACATGTACGACTCACATATGTTGTGGAACATCGGGTCCAACCAGTTCTACACGTGCAGACTATGGAAGAGCGCTTGCAGCTCACCAAGACACCAAGTTGACCAAGCGCTTTCTGAGGCCCTTCAGCAGCTCAAACCATTTGCAAATTTATATCAGAGTTTTAGACATTTAAATAGATTCCATTATGCCAAATTAAGGGACTACCTTAAACTAAGGACATGTAGGCGATTAACAAAAACTGCTTCACACAACAACGAGAAACAAGATAGCAACCTCAAAGAGAGTATCAGAAGAGTTACTAGAAAGATACATATATACCAAGATAATGTATACAAAGTTCACTTATTTGGGGAGTCAAATTTCCTATCCCAGTGGCTTGAATTGCGTGAGATAGCAAGGGGCTGAAATAACGGCGAGCTTTAGGGATCAATAAGTAGTAAACCTTGTAAATCTCGTTAGACTAACAACCATATTAATTATGTCACAAGAAAATGTTACCCACTGATAAAGATAGAAACTTAGAGAGGTTTTACTGAACTTTATCTTTATTTTCCACCCTCATTACAGACACCCATCATCATCCTTTATACAGGACATACAAGACAATCTAAACGTTATACCACAGCTGTCATCTGTGAGTCACACAGAGCATCAAATCTGTTACAAAGTTAGAGCTCCTCCTTTTCCGTACTCGAGCTCCTTCCTCCTCTCTGAACCGTAGCTCTGTTCTTTCTGTGATGGGCCTTTTGCTTCTTATGTTTTACTCTGGCCCATTTGACTGATCTTCTTTACATTCCCCCTCAAACTCGTGTCGGGAGAAACTGAGACACCGAGTTTGTCACGCAAGCTTAGGAAGGTTCTTCTTGGCAAAGACTTGGTGAATATGTCAGCTATCTGAGTAGATGATGGAATGTGTTTGGTTTCAACAAATCCAAAAGCCACTTGTTCACGTATATAATGATAATCGGTCTGAAAGTGCTTTGATCGTCGGTGTAGCGCAGGGTTTGTAGACAGGTAGACCACAGAGAGATTATCACAGTAGATTATTGTGGCCTGGTGTTGAGCTATCTTCAGATCACGCAGCAGATTAGATACCCATGTGAGTTCTCTTGCCGTTGTAGTGAGAGCTCTGTACTCTGCCTCCGTTGAGGAATGAGAAACGGTGTCTTGTCTTTTGGCTGACCAAGATAGTATTGTTGATTCCACAAAGATACAGAATCCAGCAGTAGAGCATCGTGTGTCCTTGCACCCTGACCAGTCGCTGTCGCAGAACGCCGTAAGGGTCATGTTCGGATCACTCGTGATGTCTAGTCCAGCTCTTAACGTGCCTTTTACATATCTCAAAGTTCATTTCAGAAGTCCGAAGTCAGCTACTGTTGGAGCATGCATCCTCTGACATACAAAGTTCACAGCAAACTGTATGTCAGGTCTCGTTATAGTCAGGTACTGAAGCTTTCCTGCTAGGCTTCGGAAGTAAGTTGGTTCTGGAAATAGCTATGACTCTGGATCATCAAGGACAATAGGGAGAGGTGTGGGCATTGGGTTGCAGTCTGACATTCCGGCTTGATGTAGAATGTCTGTTGCATATCCTTCTTAATGTAGAAACAACCCCTCTTCTGTTTCTTCTATCTGAATGCCGAGAAAGTATTTTGGTTTCCCTAAGTCCTTCATAGAGAACCTTGTGTTTAGAGATTTCAGAAGGTCTTGGATAAGGTGTTCTGAATTCCCTGTGATTAGAATGTCATCGACATACAGAAGCAACAATAGGGTCTTCTCTTTGTGATGATATGTGAATAGAGACGGGTCTGATTTGCTGCACTCGAATCCAAACTCTAGTAGAAAGTTACTAAACGTGTCAAACCATGCTCGCGGTGCTTGTTTGAGACCATAGAGAGCCTTCGTTAGACAGCAGACGTGTGATGGTTTGTTAGGATCAATGAAGCCTTCAGGTTGGAACATATACACTGGTTCTTTGAGGTCACCGTGAAGAAAGGCATTTGACACGTCTAGTTGTTTGATAGGCCACTTCTTTGTAGTAGCAACCTTGAGAACAAGTCTGATAGTCGCTGTTCTGACAACCGGACTAAAGGTCTCGAGATAGTCGACTCCCTCTTCCTGCTTATTTCCTTTAACTACGAGTCTCACTTTCCTTTTGTTAGTTGTGCCATCAGGGTTCAGTTTTGTAGTAAACAGCCATTGAGAGTGGAGCACATGCATGTCTGGAGTTCTTGGAACCAGAGTCTATGTTTTAAGCATATGTATTCTCCTGATCTCCTCTAGCGCAGGATCAGTCCACGCAGGGTGCTTCATTGCTTCGTCAATGTTTCTTGGTTCTTCTGGTGTGAACTTAGAGGCAAGCATCACATATCTGGAGTTTGGTTTGGTTATGCCAGCCTTTGATCTAGTAGTCATTGGATGAGCATTCTGATCACCAACCTCTGGTTCAGCTTCAATCTGATTATGAATGTTTCCTTCATCGTTATCAGACAGGTGATCTTGTTGAATGTCTTGGTCCTGAGGTTGGTGATTTGCTTCCTCTTGAGTTGGTCTCGGTAGTAGTTGTATTGGTGTATCCTCTTCCTTTTCTTTGTCACGAGGACTTGCCATCTGCCAAGACTTCAGTAGAGCTGTCTGATACGCTGGAATCATCTTCTGATATCTTGTCTTAAAGGGGAAGTCGTCTTCTCTAAACAGAACATGTCTCGATATATACACTTTACCCGTAGGAGGATAGAGGCAACGGTAGCCTTTATATTGGCTGTTGTATCCTAAGAATACACACTGCAGAGATCTTGGATCGAACTTATGCTGAGAGACTGGCCTGAGACACGGATAGCACGCAGACCCGAAGACCCTGAGCATACTGTATAGTCTGGCTTGTTCTGAAACAGCCTTTCATGAGGACTCTTCTTTGTCTGAGATGGAAGCAAGTTCACTATGTAGTTTGCGGTGAAGAATACTTCGACCCAGTAGTGTAGTGGAGTGTTGCTGTGAAACATCAGCGACAATCCTAGCTCCACTATATGCATGTGCTTTCTTTCTGCTTTTCCATTTTGCTCAGGCGTGTAAGGACATGACAATCTGTGAGCTATACCAGATGCTTCTAGGTGTTGTTTTAGCTGGTGACTTGTAAATTCTCCTCCCCCGTCGCTTTGAAACTCTTTTATCTTTGTGTTTAGTTGGTTTTCAACCAGGGTTTGAAATTTTCGGAAGATAGAAAAGAATTCAGCTTTGGTTTGAAGAGGGTATAGCCAAGTGTAGCTTGTGAATTCATCAATGAAAACAGCATAATATTTGAAACCCTGGTTTGATACAACTGGAGAGGGACCCCATAGATCACAATGAATTCGATCTAGAGGTTTTAAAACACAAGAAGAAGAAGAAAAAAATGGTAATCTAGAGTTTTTCCCCATCTGGCAAGGCTCACAAAGGGGGTGTGTTATGCTCTTATTGATTGTTATGTCCTTACTGGAGTGAAGTTGTTGAAGAATCTTGAAGTTGGTATGAGCTAGACGATGATGCCATGTAGCTTCACTTGCTGCTGTTTGACGATCAGAATAGAACACTTCACACTCTTGATTCTTCAACATGTAGAGCCCATTAGTTCTTGGACCCTTCGACACCACTTTATGAGTTCTCAAATCAATCACGCAGACCTTATTAGAATCAAAGTAAACTCCACAGGGGTAATCATCACATAGCTTTGAGACAGACATTAAGGACTTCTTCATTTTAGGACAAACCAAGACCTCGTTTAAGGGAAGTGTACCTTTTGAAGTGGTGATATTGGTTGATCCAATGTGTGTGATTGGCAGGTACGCACCATCACCAACCATAATCGTATCAGCACCTTCATAGGGAGAGATCTGTTGTAGACCTGATGCAGAGGATGTGACATGGTTTGTAGCTCCGGAATCTGGATACCATTCTCTACCAGTTTCGTCTGAGACACGCAGCGCTGAGAAAGTTTCAGTATTGTAGTTGTTGTCGAAGCGGTTGTAGCATTTCATCGCGGTGTGGCCAACACGACCACAGATTTGGCAGGTTGGTCTGTCTCCTGGAGGACGGGTCTGAGTTTGATGCTGACTGAACCCTCGGCCTCGACTGGAGAAACCCCCTCTGCCTCTGTAGTAGTTCGAACGACCGCGACCTCTTTGACTTGGGGCGTAGTGTGGTGGATTCGACTCGGAGCGTTGAGTATTGAACGCCACATGAGGATTCTCAGATGTGTTCTCTTCATACGTCTGGAGCTTAGTGTCATAGCTTTGAACATCAGCGATGACATCATTAAATGTCGGAGCTGGAATCCGACTGAGAGAGCTTTGAATCACCGTCGTAATAGGATCGTATTCTCTTCCCAGACCGTTGAGGAATCCAAAAATCTTCATCGAGTCATCGACCGGTTTTCCGATTGAACTCAGTGAGTCACATATCGATTTGAACTCGCGACAGTATACCAGCAAGGTCTTGCCTTTCTTCGACTTAAGCTGAAGGTTACGAGTGTGAACTCTCTTGAGACGCTGCTTTTGTTGAAGTTTTCTGCAAGCGATATCCAGATCTCTCTTGATGTCTCGATGCTATGAACGTACCCTAGAACCTCCTCTGAGAGAGTTACGAATAACCACGAGCGAACCAGTTGGTCCGTACAAAACCAAGCTTCAAACAACGGATTTGGAGCTTCTTGATCTCTTCCTCCTTCTTCAGTGATGGGTAACGTGCGTGTAGGAGCTGTGACAGCGCCATTGATGAAGCCGATAAGCTTCTGACTTGACAGCAACGACTCAAACTGCGTCTTCCACAGCAGGTAGTTGGTATCGTTTAGCTTCAAAGTGACTGAACTTTTGATGTGAACACCGTCGGGAAAAGGGTAGGTCTCAGCCATCGTTTGCACCTGTTAAGGTTAGTGATGCTCTGATACCATGATAAAGATAGAAACTTAGAGAGGTTTTACTGAACTTTATCTTTATTTTCCACCCTCATTATAGACACCCATCATCACCCTTTATACAGGACATACAAGACAGTCTAAACGTTATACCACAGCTGTCATCTGTGAGTCACACAGAGCATCAAATCTGTTACAAAGTTGGAGCTCCTCCTTTTTCGTACTCGACCTCCTTCCTCCTCTCTGAACCGTTGCTCTGTCTTTTGTCTTGTTCTGTTCTTTCTGTGATGGGCCTTTTGCTTCTTCTGTTTTACTCTGGCCCATTTTACTGATCTTCTTTACACCCACTAGAGAAGTAGAGCTGCATGAAAATAGGAGGTATCTCTCCACACGTAATCGGTCCATCTGCATAGCTGGTCTGTTATTATGCATGATTTGCATGCAACATAGAAATTCAAAAGACAATAACACACAACCAGAAATGATAAAATACTTATCATTAACATGTTTCATATCACCGCAAGAAAAAATCATGTATTGTGAGATGAGATGGAAGGACAAGTAGGAAAACAATATGGTGAAAAACAAATATATCCCCCCC
>NC_027753.1:29415396-29418533 GCF_000695525.1 Brassica oleracea var. oleracea
TAACATTATTTTTCAAAACGACTTCAGAAGTCGGAAGATAAAAAGCTATTATAAAATATAGTTTATCATCATCCTGGGAATATAGTTTATCATCATCCTGGGAGAAAACAGCTCGGTTGAGAAGACACTTAAAGCAGGCACATAAAAGTTGACCGGGTAAACAAAGGAGGTTAATTTCGTCATTGGATAGTCTGTGTATACTTTCCTTCGACGAGTGTATTACCGCGTTTTACATTTAAGGTCCAGACAACCGGTCACGGCCATACCTTTTTTTGTGGGAACTTTCGTACCTTTGGTTTACACGTTCACATTTTCTGTTTAATACGCGTAGTTTATATTAATGATCAGCAAAAGCATTATAATTTCTCAACTAAACTGTTTACATTATACTTTTTTGTTTACACGTTCTTATTTTCTGTTTGATAGTGATACGATTTACGTTTACATGATCGCAATATAATAACTCTTAAAAAGAGAGTCTCTACATGTATTTTTGCTTAGCAACAGTGAACCACAATCGTTGATTAATTCCTTATTCATTTGACAAATTGATACTACGTTGAAATTAAATTATATACGAGAAAAATATACAATATATATCCCAATATTTACTTGACCAAAAAGGCAACGTTATTTACTGCGCAAAGTAAGTAATCTCTGCTTTTTCCAGCACTGGTTATTAACTTATTAACGAATAAAGTTTTAGTTTTTAGAATCAAATGTGAATCCATTTAAATTGCCAATATAAAACAGAGATTTCCACCTTTTTTCTTTTGTCAATAATTGAAAAACGTATCTTAAAGTGTTTTTGGCATGTAGTTTAATCTTCCTTAAAGCACTGAAATAAAAAAACTTTTTTAAAGGATTTTAAATTTTATTCAAATAAAAAAAAACCTGTTCATTCTACAAAGTATTACTCAAATCAATAGACAAGTTTTTAATCTATAAGACTCCATTAACTTCTTCCAAACCAAACCTCCGTATCCTTCTCATGCTTCCAACTAGTTTTTCTTCTCAAGGATGAGATTCTATTCCAAACCAGCTTATCTAATTTCGCAATCAGACATGTTGCTGGCTGAGACGGATCACCCACTCTTCTTACATTTCTCTCATGCCATATCGCATAAGTCGCAGCTTGGAAACAATATCTCAGTAGAAATGTCACAGTTCTCTCTTGAAATCCATTCACCAATGCCTGAATCACATGACACCATTGACATAAACTTCTATTACCCGCCAGACCTCCAATAGTCCCACACCAAACTTCTTTCGAGTATCAACACTCAAAGAACATATGATCTCTCGATTCTGTTGCAGATTTACAAAGCCATCAAGTGGATATGACCTGAGGGTTCCATCTGAGTATCCTATCCCCAGTCGATAGCCTGTTGTGAATAGCAATCCAAGTGATAAAAGAGAATTTAGGAGTGGCTTCAGTAAACCAAATTCTCTTGAACGATAATACTTTTGGCGACTGAGCTCTTATAGATTCCATGTTTGAGATGTAAGAAAACCGGATTTGAAATCTCCATTCTCCTTTTTCCATAGACAAATATCCTCCATCTGATTGAGACCTATGTTTTTTTGAAACAGAATTTCCTGTTCTATAGAAAATTTGGTGTGGGACTGACTATTGGAGGTCTGACAGGTAATAGAAGTTTATGTCAATGGTCTCATGTGATTCAGGCATTGGTGAATGGATTTCAACTTCAAGAGAGAACTGTGACATTTCTATTGAGATAATTACAGAAACAGAAAATACAAATTCAACACATAGCACTCCTTTTAGACAGAGTCAACGATAACATCAACCGCACCAGCTCCGTCCATCACACAAAAGAAAACACTTAATTACCAAAACATCCTTATCAACAATTCCACCAGAAAGGGTATATTCGACACTTAAAACAGATCAAAGATCAAAACCCCGGGAAAAGGAGGTTCGAAGAAGAACACATCAACTGCTCTCTGCTTCTTCAGTTCATTTAAAAACATACCAAAATCAAATCTTTGCATTATGTTCCTGAGGTTCTTACGGAACTGAAACTAAAGGAAATTAAACAAAGACGTTACTTTTACTTTTAATTAAATTTAATTTTCCTCGGTTCGATCTCTCGGTAAATGAGCTAATCGTACATGGCTGCCTTGTTTCACCAGCTTATTTTCTTCTTATGCGTCGTCGTTTCACCTTTACGTTCTTTTTCACAATCTCAGAACATCGAGGCTTTCTTCCCACTCAACGAACTCCCCCCCCCCTGTTCCTCCGCCACGTGTCCCACCGATAAACCCGGCTCCGTCGTCGCCGGATAGAAGCAAGATCACGAAAACTGTACTTGTAGCTGCAGCGTTCTTCTTCTTCTTCCATAAATGCGTCATCGCGCGGCGGCGACGGAGAGACAACAAAGACGGCGTCGAGAACACCTTACCTCCGATTCCTCCTCCGGAGACGGTGGAAACAACTTTGTCTCGAGAAGGTTTCACGCGGCTTGTAGGTAACGTGAAAGGTCTGATCCTTGACGAGAACGGCCTCGACGTGTTGTACTGGAGAAATCTGCAGGGTCAGAGAACAAGCGGAGGCTTCCAGAAGGAGATCCTCGCCGGAGAAGACAGTGGTAGTCAAGAGAAAGAAGTGGTCACTGAGATTCCTCTCCTCGGAGGAAGATCATCGACTTCTCGCAGTATAATCCATAACGATTCCTTCGAGATGCCGCCACCGCCAATTCTGGTGAAGAAAAGTGCACCAGCTCCGCCACCTCCGCCTCCTCCTAAGAAGGTTCCTTCTCCTTCACCAC
Source organism: Brassica oleracea var. oleracea (assembly GCF_000695525.1). Taxonomy (NCBI): domain Eukaryota; kingdom Viridiplantae; phylum Streptophyta; class Magnoliopsida; order Brassicales; family Brassicaceae; genus Brassica; species Brassica oleracea. Next base: position 29,418,189 of record NC_027753.1, read on the forward strand.
TGCCACCACCTCCAACGGTGAAAAAGGCGGCGGCTTTATCGTCATCGGCATTGAGACCACCGCCTGCGCCGGGAGGATCAAGTGGAAGTGGTCAAGTGAAGCTAAAGCCTCTACATTGGGATAAAGTAAACCCTAAACCAACCTCGCTGAAGCAGATCTTCATCCTCGATCCAAGAAAATCTCAGAACTCAGCGATTGTGATCACATCCCTAGGCATGACACGTGAAAAGCTCGTCGAAGCACTCATTAAAGGATAAGACTTCGCTGCGGAGACACTCGAGTGTTGACATGAAGCAGAAGTAAGCTGCCAGACTTGAGAAGTAAGCTGCCAGACTTGAGAAGTAA
>NC_027753.1:29421734-29422249 GCF_000695525.1 Brassica oleracea var. oleracea
AGACTCAAGTAGAGGCGCCAAGTGAAGGAAATGAAGCAGAACCTGAGCAGATACAACCTTTGAGAAGGAGTACAAGGATCAGGAAACCCTCACAATGGATCAATACAAAAGTTTACTTCAATGCTGAAGCTGTAGCTCACCCAATAAGTGCAGTATGCTCCCTTGCTCAGTATCCAGAAGATCATCAAGTCTTCATCAGTGAATTAGATCAGGAATACATTCCAAGAACATATGAAGAAGCTATGCAACACAAGGAGTGGAGAGAATCTGTTGGAGATGAGATAGGAGCCATGATCAAGAATGATACATGGTTGAGACTGAACTTCCAAAAGGAAAGAAGGCAGTGATAAGTCGGCTTCTCTTCACCATCAAGTACCTAGCTAATGGGAAACCAGAAAGGAAGAAGACAAGGCTGGTTGCAAGAGGATATACCCAAGTCTATGGAGAAGACTATTTAGACACCTTTGCACCAGTAGCTAAGCTCCACACCATAAGAATTCTGCTCTCTTTGGCTG
>NC_027753.1:29422332-29436608 GCF_000695525.1 Brassica oleracea var. oleracea
TGAAGAAAGCAATCTATGGATTAAAACAGTCTCCAAGAGCCTGGTATCACAAGCTGAGTACAACCCTCAATGGAAAAGGGTTTGTAAAGTCAGAAGCTGATCACACACTCTTTACCCTCACAAGTAAGCAAGGAATTGTGGTGATTATGATCTATGTAGATGAGATCATCATCACAGGAAGTGACAAGGAAGGTATCATCTCTACTAAAGTTTTTCTTAAGTCTACCTTTGATATTAAAGATTTGGGTGAGCTAAAGTACTTTTTAGGGATAGAAATATGCCGCTCTAAACAGGGGCTTTTCTTATCTCAAAGAAAGTACACACTTGACCTTTTAAAAGAGGCAGGTGAACTTGGAGCAAGAGTAGCTAAGACACCACTTGAAAAAGGTTACAAGGTCTTGCGTGAGAGGGAGTTTGAGGATACTCCATTTGGCGACTTCAAGCTCAATAGAAGGATGGTTGGGAAGCTAATCTATCTCACCATTACAAGACCAGACATCTGTTTTGCTGTGAATCAAGCCAGTCAACATATGCAAGCACCAAAGGTTCATCATTGGAATATGGTGGAAAGGATCATGAGATATCTAAGAGAGGTTCCTGGTCAAGGTGTTTGGATGGGTTGCAATAAGAGTACAGAGATAATGGGATGTTGTGATGCTGATTGGGCTGGTGATAGAGTAGACAGAAGGTCAACAACAGGCTATTGTACTTTCATTGGAGGCAACCTAGTCACATGGAAGAGCAAGAAGCAAAAGGTGGGATCATGTTCAAGTGCAGAGGCAGAGTATAGGGCAATGAGGAAGTTAACTAGTGAACTCATTTGGATCAGGAACCTGCTAAGAGACTTGGGCATAGAAGCAACAACACCAATCACAATGCATTGTGATAACCAGACAGCTATCCACATAGCATCAAACTCAGTATTCCATGAAATGATTAAACACATTGAAGTTGATTGTCATAAAGTGAGACAAGCTGTGGAGCAGAAGATCATTTTACCCTGCCATACTAGAAGTGAAGATCAGTTAGCTGATATCTTCAGCAAGGCAGCAAGCACTAAAGTCTGTGAGTTCATTCATCCAAAATTTGGACTCATAGACCTCTCATGTCACTGATATCTCTTTCATGAAGTGTTATACTCTTTTTCCTTGATTTGGGGTTTTTTCCAAATGGTTTTACCTAGTTGAGATTTTAATGAGGGAATACTTCATGGCTTCCAAGCTTGACTTGTTCCATATGGTCAAGCTTGAAGAGGAGGGTTGACATGAAGCAGAAGTAAGCTGCCAGACTTGAGAAGTAAGCTGTCAGACTTAAGAATTAAGCTGCCAGACTTGAGAAGTAAACTGTCAGACTTGAGAAGTAAACTGCCAGACTTGAGAATTAAGCTAGAGAGTTATAAGGTTTTATAAGGTTTTATAAAAATTACTATACTGGAGTATTTTATTGAAGAGAAGAAGAAGAGAGAAGAACACCATTGAAATATTTTAAAACAATGAATATTTTATTTATTGTGTACGAAGACAACTTGCCTTTAAATATTTGTATCCCGATCTACAATTAAATTAAAGAAACTATTATCTCCTTCTCTCTCTTACATTTTGAAATCTATATATATCTCATACTTTCCATTTCCCTCATGTTCTTAGTTTTCCAGAAATAAACTCTTAATAATTCTCTGGTCAGAATAGCTCCCACGAAAGAAGAACAATCAGCGATTCTTGGATTCGACGGGGACGTCGCGAAACTCGCTGAAGCTGAATCATTTCTGTTTCATCTCCTCAAAGCGGTGCCAACCGCGTTTGCACGGGTAAACCCGTTTCTCTTCAAAGCTAATTACTATCCAGAGATCGCTCACCATAGCAAGTGTCTCCAGACGCTGGATTCAGCATGTAAAGAGCTGAGATCGCGCGGTTTGTTCGTGAAGCTTTTGGAGGCGATTTTAAAAGCTCGTAATAGAATGAACGCAGGAACCGCGAGAGGTAACGCTCATGCGTGTAATCTAACCGCGCTTTTGAAACTCTCGGTCTCGGACGTTAAGAGCGTTGATGGGAAGACTACTCTTAGGCCGGAAGGAAAACGCTGAGTTTTGAACAAAAGAAGCAATAGCATTACACGTACTAGTAGTAGTAGTAACACTCCTCAGCCTCAAGCTATGACTAAAGAGGAGCAAGAGAAAGAGCTCTTGAAGCTTGGTTTACCTATAGTCGGAGGACTAAGCTGTGAGTTTTCAAACGTGAAGAAAGCAGCAAGTGTAGACCATGCCACAGTTGATGCGACTTGCTCGGGTCTTGAGGTTAGAGCGATAAGACGCGAGAAAGTTGATTGCACAGTGTGAAGGAGGAAGGTTTGTTGAGAAGATGATGACGTTTCTTGAATCAGCAGAGGAAGAAGTGAAGATGGCGAGAGAAGAAGAGAGGAGAGTAATGGAGCTTGTGAAGCGGACAACGGAGTATTATCAAGCAGGTGGTAGTGTAAAGGGAAAAAGCCCTCTTCATCTATTTGGTATTGTGTGAGAGTTTCTTGCCATGGTTGATAAAGTATGCTTAGATGTTATGAGGAGTCTGCAGGGGAGGAATATAGCGAGTTCCGGGTCGCCTTCAAGACAGAGAACCGGCTTTAAGTTCCCGGTTTTGCCTCCAAATTTCATGTCGGATAGGTCTTGGAGTGACTCCGGTGAATCGGATTCTGATATGTGAGAGTCTAGGTTTCTTTTTCTGTAGATAATAGAATCATGGAGTATTGATCTTTTATTGAAAGGTATAGAATCGTGGATAGATTCATATGATAGATCCTTAAGTCATGACAGAACACAATGCAAAACACTGTCTTGTTGTCTACTAGTAGAGTCGCTTGGTTTCTCAAAGCATTGATAAGTCTCAACATTTTTTGCAAACGTTCTATCTTTTATAAAAGCCTATGAACAGTTGAACACACACAAGAATCAACTAAGTAATTAATCAAGAAACGAAGACATACATAGAAAGCCCTTAGTGGAGGACATGTTGGGGAAACGGATACTTGATGTAAGATATAATGGTCCCAATGGTAAACCAAATTAACATTTCATAAGGCAGATCTTTGACTCAGAGGAGTAGATAATATTCTACTCCCTAATGCATATCGTTTGCTGGCTCAACGATATTAAATAAAACTTAATTAAGGTTTGATCATTCATTGTTCAGCACTTCTATTGTTTTTTTTTCTCTGCCTTGACTCCCTCCTGGAGACTTTTTATCTTGGCATGAAAATTTGGTTGTGTTATCAAAGATCAATCAATGATGTTTCAGCTAATTATGGTATTGTTGTTGTTCCTGTTCACCCCCAAGAAGGTAGTTTGTCAGGGAACAAACACAAACGATGGAGAGTTAAACTTCAACGGAGGAAAAAATCTGTATACCACTGGATCAGCGAATCTAAACAATAATGGTTTGCTCACACTGACGAATTCTACACCACGAACAACTGGTCAGGTATTCTATAATCGTCCACTTCAGTTCAAGGACTCTATTAATGGTACAGCCTACTCCTTCTCCACCACTTTTGTTTTCGCTATTGAGTTTCATAATGGGTCTTATGGAGGATTTGGACTTGCCTTTGTTATTAGTCCTACGAGAGGCTTTCCTATATCTTTTCCACGAAACTATCTTGGCATTTTCAATATAAGCAACATGGGATATCCCTCAAATCATATTGTAGCTATTGAACTTGATACTACCTTTGACCAACCATTAGGGGACATAGATGCCAACCATGTGGGCATTGACATCAATAGCTTGGTTTCAGACAAAGCTGACTCAGCACATTATTTCAAGGATGATGGTACACCTACAAACCTTTCTCTTTCCAGTGGAGATCTTATGCAGCTGTGGGTTGAATATGACAGCAAACATAAACAGCTTAATGTCACACTTCATCCTCTTCTTGTCCCTAAACCAAAGATTCCACTCCTTTCTCTGCAAAAGGATCTTTCTCAGTATTTGCTTGAATATATGTACATTGGCTTCACATCAGCGACGGGGGAGCTAACTGCATCTCATTATATATTTGATTGGAAGTTCAAGATGAACGGGACGGTTTCAGATATAAACCACTCTCGTCTTCCAAAAATTCTCTTGGAGGATCAGCTAGAGAGCCATAGTCTAAAGAGAATTTTAATAATCAGTTTGAGTGTTTCAGGCGCAGTACTTGTCATCTTCCTGATTCTTGGTTTATGGCTCTTCCTGAAGAAGAAGAAGTTGATGGAAGTTCTTGAAGACTGGGAGGTACAGTTTGGTCCACATAGGTTTGCTTACAAAGATCTACACACTGCCACAAAGGGTTTCAAGGGCACTGAGCTTCTCGGTAGAGGAGGATTTGGGAAAGTCTACAAGGGTACATTACCAGTTTCTAACATAGAGATTGCTGTGAAGAGAGTTTCTCATGATTCAAGACAAGGAATGAGAGAGTTCATTGCTGAGATCGCAACCATTGGCAGACTCAGACACCCTAACTTAGTTCGGCTCCAAGGCTACTGCAGACACAAAGGTGAACTCTACTTGGTATATGACTGTATGCCAAAAGGAAGCCTTGATAAGTTACTTTACCACCAACAACCAATGGAAATTCTAGATTGGTCTCAAAGATTCAAGATCATCAAAGATGTATCTTATGGGCTCTGCTACTTGCACGAGCAATGGGTGCAGGTCATTATCCACAGGGACATTAAGCCAGCCAACATTCTTCTTGACCACAATATGAACGCTAAACTTGGTGACTTTGGTCTTGCAAAGCTCTACGATCATGGTATTGATCCTCAGACCTCTCACGTGGCAGGTATGCAGTAATATCACAACATGGTTCTGGGTATAGCCAGGTGAAAATTAGTCTGAGACTCCCAAAAAATTTAGAGTTAATATATATGAAAATAGGTCTCCAAATTTTTCTTCAAAATTTTTTATTGAAATTCTTAATAAATTGTTTAAGACCCCAAAATCTGAGGGCACATTTGACCCTGCCCAGAATGTCAAATGCACTTGCTAAATAGTTGTTGTACATGAAATTTATGTGTGTTTATCCCTAGAAAAGGTCTTGCACTAACAGTGGTTTTAATTCTTACTAAGGCACACTTGGTTACATTTCACCTGAGCTCTCAAGAACAGGAAAGGCAAGTACAAGCTCTGCTGTATTTGCACTTGGAGTGGTAATGCTAGAGATTACATGTGGACGAAAACCCATATTGCCACGAGCATCGCAAAGCAAGATGGTTCTGAATGACTGGGTGCTAGAGTGTTGGGAGAACGGAGATATAATGCAGGTACTTGATCATAAGATAGGGCATGAGTATATTGAGAAGCAAGTGGCGTTGGTTTTAAAGCTTGGCCTACTCTGCTCACATCCGGTAGCAGCCATGAGGCCAAGCATGTCCAGCGTCATTCAAAATTTGGATAATGTGGTACAGCTTCCTCATAACTTACTTGACATTATGAAAGATCAAGAAATTAAAGGAGGTGGTGAAGCACCGGATTCTCCTGCATCCAGATCCATTACTCCATTGACCTTTACAGAATCGTTTCTCTCTCGTGGGCGGTAAAGACTAAAACCACACACTAACTTGAAATCATCTTTGTGTCCAAAATTTGAGACTGTACACTAACCAACAATGGTTTTTATTTTTGTTTTTTGTGGAACTTACTTTCAGTGCATGCTTCTTGATTATCTTTGCTGGTTGATTGTCACAAGTTTGTAGTTTGTAAACTTGGAAACGAGAATGAAACAGTTGAAGCTGATTAATTCACCAATTTTGCATTCATGTGACTAATGTTGGAAAGAATATGTACCAAACAAAGAGATGAACTTTATGTTAATGTTACAACATACAAAAAGCTTTATATACACCAATTGTGGAAAAGCTTAATCCTTCTCAGTATTCCTTCGATCTTCTCCTCCTTCCCTTTTCTATTTTCAGTGAGATTTCAACAAAGGAGCAGAGGCAACAGCAGCAGCATAGGTGAGAGAGTGCCATCTTTAGTTTTCTTCTCTTCTGACAAAATCTCAATCCTGATGTATAACAAGCAAAAAGAATGGCATCCTTGTGTCTTATTCACGAGCGTTTGCCTGAGTGTAAGTGAGAAAATGTCATTGGCTGGCGAGAAGTTTTTGGTATCTTTGTATCCTCCTTTCCCTAATTAAAGAATCGCTGCTTTGGTTCAAAACCTTCGTCCTCTTAACACGATGCAATACATCCTCTGTGTCAAATACATACGAGACCTGCTACCACACACACAATTGCTTTATATGCTTAAAGTCGTTATCATATGAACTCCACAGTGTTCAGCAGAGAATAAGACATTGTACCTTTGAAGAACTGCATGTTATCTTACACTCCAAACCGTTTATAATCTTAACTCCATCCGTGGTGCAGAGCTCATCGTCATCACCGTTTTTACGTTTATTCCTGGAGGAAAAGAAGAGACATCTGATCAGTTTCCTCCATTATGGAATAGTCCTTTGTAAATGCTCTCTACTTACCGGTTTAGATAGATTCGAGGATTCTCTTTCACCTTAGCTTGGCTGGAAAGGAATTGATTCTGGAGGTAAGCTGCAAAAGTTGGGTCCATGGATATGGAAGTCACATCAGGCTTATCATGTCCATAGTCCAGAAGCTGAATAGATAATGTTGTTGGTGCTGAAATCTCCTGCAGAAACAAAGGATGTAAATCATATGAAGGTCCTGCATCATAAGCCAGACTGGTCCAAACAGTGGAAGTAGCTCTTACACATTCAATGCGGTATACATCTTCATCAGGAAGAAGAACACGAGCGTTTTCATAATAAACATCATCGAGGTACTTCTCAGGCTTTCTTGATTTCTCATATGAATACAGCTGTTGTAGTTTGCTGTCCATCTCATCAGCTGCTACTACTTGGAGCTGAAGAATCACATTGGTTAGTTCAATCACAAGTGAAGAATAGATGAAGAGAAGAGAAACCATACATGCTTGATGAGCTTGTAGATCAGTTTGTCTAATGTGAAGAGAACATATGACTGTGTCCCAATGATTGCTCGGCAGTCATCTTCAAACTTGGAGTTATCAGACGTGCCATCAAGCAAGTTGTAGAGAGCATTCATGAATCTGTTCCAAACAAAGCTTAGATGTGTAAGCAGCAACAAAGACTCATCTGCATAAAAGACCACAAGGGGACACTCACCTGGCGTAGGAATCTGCAGGGTTTGTTGAATTTGAGGTCTTCCACATTCTTTCAGGACACGATGAATTGATCTTTGCTGATAGTATTCTGTCATACAAAATCTATTTACAAGTAACCACAAAAGGTTAGCTATAGCCCCCATTGATTTGCAGATTGAGTAGTGATGTGTTTACCTGATGAAGCCTGAAAAGAACGTAATAAGAGTCATTCCCATAAAAGACTATTGAGTTCTTCTTCTGAGAATCATCTTTGTTGTCCTTATCGAGTATAGCTGGAGGGACATACTTAGACAGAGGCTTCACATGCAGCAGGCTTCGCGCATAAACGGGCAACACAGGCCTATTTCCTTCAGCATCAGACATACCTTCTTCAGCTTCAGCCTCACCTTCACTTTCTGCCTTGTTATCATCTTCAGGGTAACAATCTTCTTCACCATCACCAGACTCAGTTCCAGAAACATCACCGTTATGAGATGTGTTTCCGCTGTCTTCTGATGATCTTGGTGCACTTTCATCGCCTTCATCATTCGCATTAGCATCATTCTCTCCACTACTTCTCTTGTTTAAGTTATTTTCATTCTTACCATTGCTGAGAGCATCCAAGTCATTCTCTGCAAAGTTATCTTCCTCAAAATCTCCCGTAGGAGAAAGCTCACCTTCCTCTCTTTCAACTTTGGTTTCCCCAGCAGAGACTTCGTTAGATCTTTGATTATTCGATGTTTCAGCCAATGTACCATTTACGTGGTTTGGCTTCAACTCCATCTCCATTCCACCGGTTAAACCACCAGGTTTTGGAATACTATTGCTAAGCCCTGCTCAAGTAATAAAAAAAAGAGATAGATACCATTCATCATCTACAAACAAGAAGATCTCCAAGAGTATTCTTATCAAGAAAAGTTCAAAAGTTCTTACCAACAATGGATAAAACGCTGGTTTTCCCATTCCTTTGAGGTATCAATCCATCTACAGGTGGTGAATTTGAGCTATGCACACGTTCAATAGTAACAGCTTCTTTGGTTTCAGGCCTTTCTTCAGGTGTGGTTTGATTTTTCGAAATTTTATCATTCTGAATGTTGTCATTTGAAGACTTACTGCCGGTGACATCTCTATCGGCTTTTCCAGGGCCATTTGACCGCACAGTGCTGGCAACAGTAGCTCCATTTTGAGGACTGCCCGCACTTGCATCGCCACTTTTTATATTCTGGTTCGTAGTAGACTTGACGGCATCTTCTCGGTCTTCAGCAACTTGAGGGCGAGAAGGAACACCAAACATCGGTTCCAAAAACTCTGTCCACACCTTCATAACTTTATCTAGCTGTTCTGTTGAACACATTTCTCCACAAGAATACTTGATCAGCTGATAAAGATCCTCGTGTAGATCAGGATCCAGATAATCAAAACTCATGTTGGAGCAAATAGTTCGCCTGTTTCCACCAGCAAGAGCAAGAAGTGCATCATCCTCTACTCGCTTCTTCTCAGAGATCTCTTTTATCTCTGCCAACAAAGCTGCAACGAAAGATACATAAGAATAGTGTAATACACTTTGTAGGTAGAGATGTAACGAGAAAGAAAAATAAAACCTTTTGCGCTCAGATTCTTTGAATCCTGCTGTTTGAAATAGAAACTGCGATGGTCAAGTGATCTGTGGTAGTTCTTGGTGTATATATCAGCCCATACTTTGTTAAACTCAGAACGACACCTTCCCCATTCTTCTTGCTTCTGTTTCAAACGTGTCAGTATTACAGGTAAAGCAAGATATGCATTCTTCTTTAACAAATCAATCACATCCAGCCCGTGGTCACCGTATAAACGTTCTATGCACCTTATGTTTAGAGCTACACAAGACAATAACACAACAATATGTGTCAGCCAGAAATGGCAACATGCGGCGTGGTCTTAATAGTAAATATGTATATGTAGAGATTTTGGCTACTATTAACTGCGGTGCGGTGTGTACCTGTGAGGTGATTCTCTACACAGATGGGAGTATCGGTTTTCAATTCATTATTGTTAATCTTTGCCAATAACTCTTCCACTCGGTTGGTAGCTGAGTTCACAGACTCTAATAGCATGTCTAGCTCGAACCTAAAGGCGCAACAACAAACAAAAATATTCACCAAATCCAAACCTTTTCCTTCCAAATAGATATAAGTTATACTCACTAACCTGTCATCTTCACAGCGGAAGAGGCTCTCTTCGTACTGGTTCTTACGCATGTGTTTGAATGAATAATCTTCACTTCCTGAAGTGACAGAGACCCAATGATCATTAAGCACCTGGCTACCAATCTCCATTTTCTGGCTTGCAATAGGAATTGGATACTGCAAGAATACAATCCTTTAACTAATGAAGCAAGAGGAGATGATTATTCCATGATGAAACGTAGCAAGCATACATTCTTTGGAAGTAACCGGTAACTAGGAGTGCATTGTTCACAGTTGGAGAGATCTAGTTCGCTGATAGGTTTAGCCCATTTCTGGCTCGCTGCCGCCTTTTCAAGCCTCTCCTTCTCACGGTCTCTTTCTCTAAGCCTTTCAGTCTTCTCACGTTCTCGGTCTGTATCTTTGTCCTGTGACTTGGTAGGCTGAGGAAATTTTCCATCACTCCACAAGGATTCTGTAGTCACAACAATCCAATAGTTAGAGAGCTAATTTTGATTTCTTTTCAACTCACTCGACTATAGCTAGACTTACTCTTAGTCACAATACTAGAGAGTAGTCCATCTGCAGAAAGTAAAACAAGACTTGGTCAAATCGTAACCTTTAACTTGCATTATGTAAGAAGAGAAAGTTGCCTAGTTACCATTCTTTTCACACTGAACCAAAAAGACTCTGAAGGCTTCCATGAGTTCTGGATATCCTCCAATTAAATTACCCACCTGATACAATAATAGTTTCATAAATTTCAATTTGCAGAGAGGAGCTCTAAGGTCAGGCATATAAACATACCAAAGACTGCAACTCTGGTTGGCTGATTATTTCCTTTGAAAAGAGATTAAGACATCGTAAGAACTCTTGGTACTCAGAGGTATTAAGCTTTGCCTTCACTCTATCAACAAAAGCAAGTTCTTGGACATGGCCTGTCATAACAAAAATTCAATTTCAGGAACACAACGAATTAGCAGACATAGGCTGCGTGAAATCGATTATCATCTGGTGTTTTCTTAGCTACCTTTATCATCTTTAGTAGATGAAGTGGCAATGGCTCCACAAAACTTGTCTCCTTCTCTACCCTGATTCGAGGTTTCAGTAGAATCTTCATCCCTTAGTGTCAGCTTCTTCTTACTGTGGAGGAAATGCCCTTTCTGGTCATCCATGTAATCATTCTTTTTGTCAATGCGTCTAACGTCTTCTTTACTTTCTTTCAACAAAGATCTCTCCTGGTCTAGCTCCATATGTTCAGTTTTGAAGTCATGGTCAGCATGTGACGCATTGATCCGGTCCTTCTGCAACAAACAAGCATATCAAAGCGTTATCTCACAAATTACTTCAAGAGAGAAACAAACAGAGAGAGGAACCTTGTCAGAGTCTCGCATGGTGGGAAGAGATTTAAAGCCTCCTCGGTCAGGTACAGATATTTTCACAAGATCATTAGTAGAGGTAGTCCCTGAAGTATCTGGGAGAAAGTGAGTGAACTCCACAAGCAAATCATGATGGTCCCGGAAAAGGATAGCCACCTGCAAGATTAACCATATCAAACTAAGACAACCAAAAACAATATAAAGTGGAAAAAGCTACAAAACTAATACCTCCTGGTAGACCTCAGTAATGGACTTGTTCTCCTTTCTATACATGTTCAGAATGTCTAAAAACGATTTGTATACACGGTCATCACCTTGAAACCTTGTCTGCAGGAGAAATGATAATAATAACAACTTTAGAAGCAAAATGTAGCAAAGAGAAAAAAAAGAGAAGTGCAGTCACTAACCTTAATCTTGTTGACAAAGCTAATAGCTTCCTCAAACTCAACAGGCTTCTTTGGGAGAGGTTGGTCATCTTCTTCAGGTAAGAGAGTTATCTCAAAACCCTTTGGTAAGAAAGTATTGAAACCCAGGATCAGCTCTCGGTTCCCTTTGAATAGCTCTTTCACCCTCAAGATGACACCGCTAGTATCAACTCTACAAATTTTCAAAAAACAAAAAAAATCAAACTTAGTCCCCTAGAAATGAACTAAAGAGCTAAAAGAAAACAAAACTAGATTACCTCTGAGCTTTAAAATCTTTCATGACCTCAAGAAACTCATCATACTTTTCGCGTTTATCTGCAAACTTATCCTTGACAGCTTTGAGATACGCAAGTGCATCATTTGTAGTCAGCTTCTGCGCACTTCTTCCTCCTCCAACCATGATTTAAAATTTAGCCAGAGCTTCATTAAACACAAACAGAGAGAAACACATTACGCATCCAAAGTCTTAAAGGGTTCATGTAAAGTCGAAGACTTTGATCTTTTCTTTTTTGGAACCGCAAATCAAATCTTTAGAACATTGAAAATCAATCAAGAACTCGGAGGCAATCTCAACTTAGAGCAAAGCAAGCAATAGATCTAGGCAAGTAGAGAGCAATCAAAGCTGAATCGATAAGGAGTTAGAAACAAATGAAGCTGCAAAATTCGATCTTTTAACTTAAATCTTTGGATTGATTTTTTTTTTTTTTGACATTACGGCGCTTTGAGATAAGGGAATTAGACATATAAAAAACACGCAACAGAGAAAGATCATCGGGAGAGTTACCGAATTTCGTGGAGACAGAAGTTTACAAACACAAGGCTTTCCTCCTTAACGCACACGGAAACCACATAGCAGGGAGACAACCAGAGACTTTAAAACAGAAAATATGCAGACCAAACTGAGAAGACAAAAGTTAACTCTTTTTATGATGAAGATGAGAGAAGAGACTTCTCTAATGATATTTTTTACGTAATTTTTTTACTCTTTCGATGTTTTGATAAATAAAAAACACTTTCCTTCTTAAAGATAAATTTTCATATTTTTTGTTGACAAATTTGTTTTTCATATTTTTACATTTTTCATAAATTAATAATAGTAAATTATAAAAATTTGAAAAATCCAGTTATATTTATTAGATAATCAATGTATAACTACCGCATAATCTGTGTTATATATTTTACCTAACAACTTTACAAAAAAAATATTATGTGTTAAGCGCAAAACATATATCTTTCAAAAATAGAACAAAGTATTAAATAAGACTATTATCTCAGAAAATATTATTTTCTCTTATTATTTTCTTTCTATTAAAACAAAAACACAACTCGCTTATTATATCTTTTGTTCTTCACTATCTTTTATTTTATTTGGGACGTTATAATTAAATATATAAATGAAATGAGAAAATTGAATAATAATGGGAAAAAAAAACAAGTTGAAGACAGCCGTTGCTAGGTTGCTTATAGGTTAGGTTACCGGTTATAGCCGGTGAGGTTAATTGCGGATTAGGGCGCAGAGCAAGGGATTGGATTGAGACCCTACTCGCAGTTGAGGTTATGTTATTGTTAATTTTGTGATTGATGAGGATAAATAAGGAAGACCATGTAAAGTTAAACTATCAACGTCATGTGCTCGAGTTAGTAAATTCGAGGCTCTTTTTAATAATCTGAGGAAGAGTTTGCCTGTTTTCTTATTATATAAACTACATCATTTCTCTCGTTAAGCAGATAATATATTTAAATTTGTTATATTTATCATTTTATTTGTATCTAAACTTTTATATATTAAATTATATATAACTAATTTTTAATTTTGATTTTATTTTTATTTTTTTAGTTTGAAGTAATTATTTCTATTATATGTAACACAATTAACTAATAAAATATAAATAATCAAGTCCAAGATTTTAGAGTTATGTAAAAAAAAAATTATGTATAGAACATAAATTATCTTAGGGGGGTTATTGGTTTAAGAATTCTAAAAGAATTATAAAATTTTGAGAATCCATTGTTATTGGTTTACAGATTTAAAAAGTCTTATCAAAATCCATTGTTATTGGTTTAAAAACTTTTAAATTCCATTCAAATCTTTTGTATTCGTAAAGTTTAGTTATTATGGATTTTATCATTCTATTGAATTCTATTGTTGTTGGGAGGTGAATTTCTTATGTTTTTCCTCATAAAACTAGACTTTGAAAATATCATCTATTCACATAAGATTTTTGAAATCTGTGTAATAAGAAAAACATGCACATATTGCAACTAAACTCACGTGAACACATCAAACCAAACTCAATAATGGTGAATCAACTAAACTCACATGATCTTTAATTCATTATATTTTTCTAGTTTCTTATTTAATAAAACAACCGTTTGATTCAATAATGATGAAGAAACCAAACTCACATTGATAACAAGAATGGTGTTTCAAAATCACGCCATCCACGTTTAATTCCCTCCACAAGTAATTCAATCAATACTTTCATTTCATCCTGAGTCCATGAATTATATTCACCTTTTTCCTTATCCTCCATTGTAATCTTATTCAAGAACTAACTAATAGTCAGAAGAAGTAGATACATGTATGTAGCTGGACACGAGAAGGAGAAGGAGAAAAGGAGAAGGAGAAGAGAAGAAGATATGGGTATCATTGTGTCAATTACGTTATGTTTATATATATGGTTTACATCTAGATTTTGTTTTTGGAAATGTTCTAAAGAGATTGTTATACATTGCCTTATAAGAAGAAATATTTTGAAAATAATATATTATGCAAATTCATAAAAATCAATAAAATCTACAAAAGTCAATACAAAGTATTTGATAGAACTTTGGAGAATAATTGTTAACTCTACTTAACTTCTAGGAATCTGTCAACTTTTAAAATCACTTAACTCCTTCTGAATTCTGATTCCAATAACCCCTTAGTTTAAAAGATCGAAATCTCATCTCGAATAAATTTACGAAAGAAAAAGTACTCCAATAACCTACTTAAAATATAAAACCATATTTTCAAAAAAAAAACGTACTTAATAATATTTTTTTACGTGTAATAATTGAAAACTGACAATTGAATATCGATCTAGAATATTATTTTAATATATCTAATGGAAAAATATTAATTGGAATTTTGTAATATTACAT
>NC_027753.1:29436764-29444692 GCF_000695525.1 Brassica oleracea var. oleracea
AATTATTTATTTAAATATATTTAAATACGATGTCTCATTTTTATGTGTGTTTGCGTTGATCATATTTAATTTGTTATTTGTATATTTAACAACACTTTATTGTGTGCCGCTCTATGGTTTTAATATATGTGTTGTCATTTCATTTTTATTACTACTAACATGATTTCTTAGTGATCAGTGATAATGTATTTTTAACGTTATATATATGTTATTTTATCTTATATTTTCTAAATCTTCATGCTGGCAATTTTTTTAGAATCATTTTAATTAGATAATTGGTTTAAAGATGTAAATAAAACTGTGTATGTTATAAATTTAGACTTTTTAGTGTAACTGAGCACTATCAATTATGAAAATTATATTATGATTTTATTTTACTAAATCTTTCTTTCTGTGTATATTTTTTGTTTTATTTTGTATTTTTTATAATTTTATTGCTTTATTCTTTAATTGCAGAGAATTGCTAATTTTTGTTTCATGTACCTTAAAAGTCTTCGGTTGATTTTTATTTGTTTTCTTTCTCCAATCACAATGTACAGTTCTACCGTTTCTTTTTTTTTTGGATCAAACTACTAATATCATCATATATAAAAACTTAAACTCCAAGAATGGAGTGAGTATTTGTGCTAGAGAAAACTGATTTAGCCACTAATATAGTGAGATATTATAATATTAGAAGGTATGAAAATTCTTATTTGTTGTCCTACACTGGACATAATTAAGTTGTTGTCAATTGATTCAATATTTGTGATAACTGAAAATACATCTTTATGTCTTCCTTACATCATTTTTAATTGGTTTACGGTTCGATCATTTCTAATATGCTGAGAGTAACATAATATTAAATGTTGATTATCTCCTTCCAATTAGGAATGCACAGAATGAGAGAAATTCAAGATGAGACCACTTTACAATTTTGTCTTCATATCTATATAGAGTTAGTTTATAGATTACTCTATCTGTTTCAAAATGTAATCAATTTTAATTAAAATCTGTAATATTTAAAAGTTATTACTTTAGAAAACTGTCATTTAATATATAAATTTAATCAATTACACAGTAATTTACATAATTTAATTGACTACACAATATCCAATAAGTATAAAATTACATTGAAATATAAAAACAATCTATATAGTGAAACAAAAAATACTTTTAAACTATTATATTATAAAGCAAAGGGAATATTCAAATTATATTGAAACATTAGAATAGTAAGAATCAGAAAATCTGAAATCTCAACGTCGATCATTTATGTCGGCCATGCCTTAGATCATCTCCAATGTATTCCTCTATATTTTTTTCTTTAAAATAGAAGAATCTCATAATAAAGATGGATTTGTCTCCGATGCATTTTTCTATTTTCTCTCCTGAAAAAGAATATTGTTGATATATTTTTTTTTAAGTTTACAAATAATATTTTTTATTTGTTAAAGTTGAAAACCAGCCCAATTTATTTTAGTATTTTATAAAATTATGATATTATTTACACTAAATATTTCTTTACAAACTATTATGTAAATAAAAAAAATATAACTATATTTATATAAATAATATATTTCACTAAAAAAATATTTTCGGTTATAATTATTTAAGTAAAAAGTTAAAGGATCATTTTGTAAAAACAAATAGAGGAGGTGATATGACAAAAATATAGTTTATCATTGACCGATTATTTTCGCCTACGTGGACACTCTATCTGAGGTTTATATCCTCAAGTTTTAATTAAAATCTGTAATATTTAAAAGTTATCACTTTAGAAAACTGTCATTTAATATATAAATTTGATCAATTATACAGTAATTTACATAATTTAATTTACCACACAATATCCAATAAGTATAAAGTTACATTAAGATATAAAAACAATTTATATAGTGAAACAAAAAATACTTTTAAACCGTTATATTATAAAGCACAGGGAATATTCAAATTATATTGAAATATTAGAATAGTAAGAATCAGAAAAGCTGAAATCTCAACGTCGATCATTTACGTCGGTCATGTCTTAGACCATCTCCAATGTATTCCTCTATTTTTTTTCTCTAAAATAGAGGAATCTCATAATAGAGATGAATTTGTCTCTCATGCATTTTTCTATTTTCTCTCCTGAAAAAGAATATTCTTGATATATTCTTTTATAAGTTTACAAATAATACTTTTTATTTGTGAAAGTTGAAAACCAACCCAATTTATTTTAGTATTTTATAAAATTATGATATTATTTACACTAAATATTTCTTTACAAACTATTATGTACATAAAAATATAATTATATTTATATAAATAATATATTTCACTAAAAAATATTTTCGGTTATAATTGTTTAAGTAAAAAGTTAAAGGATCATTTTGTAAAAACAAATATAGGAGGTGACATGGCAAAAATATAGTTTCTCATTAGCCGATTATTTTCGTCTACGTGGACACTCTATCTAAGGTTTATATCCTCTTTTTACTACTTGTTTGATGGTAAGATTTATTTTATTCTAGGGTCGTAAAACTGATTTATGTAATTTAGACCATGTCCAATGGTCTTTTATAATTTACTCTATAATTTTCTGTAAAATAGAATAATTCTATTATAAAATAATTTTTGCTCCAATGATACTATTCTATAATAGAATTGTTCTAGAATTTATTATAGAGAAGAATATAGAGTAACACCATCGTAGCAAAAATTATTTTATAATAGAGTTATTCTATTTCAAAAAAAGATTATAAAGTAAATTATAGAATAAATTATAGAAGACAATCGAAGATGCTCTTATAAACACCTTGATACAAAACTCCAATGTAAGAACGAACATTAGATAAGTGATATAATATACAAATTGAAAAAAAAAATGTAAACCAAATATACAAATTGAATTTACGTCGGTTTTAAGATTAATTTGTTAAAAAAGATTAATTTGTTTATTTGATGATTGTTCATATTTACTATTTTAGAGATAAGTGATATTTCTTTGCAAAGTGGGCGTTTGGTCTAGTGGTATGATTCTCGCTTAGGGTGCGAGAGGTCCCGAGTTCAATTCTCGTAACGCCCCTTTTATTTTGTAATTGAGAGCGTTCATTCTTTCATGTTACTTTTTTCCTTGTTTAACTTTTAGTTTCAACGGCCCATGATATACTTTCAAAAGCCCTAATCCATCGGCTTTTAGTTTACAATACAATGGAGTTGGGCTCTTTACTGGACAGTATAAACACAGCAAGGTTGAATAAGCAATCGCGACTTCTTTTGTTTTTCTTCCTTGAAGAGGAAACCCTAGATAGTATTTTAAATCCGAAACACTTCCAATGAAAAGTAGTATCTCATGTAAGTTCTCAGATTTTAAAAACTTTGAGAGACTAACCTAAGATACTTTTATTGGAGCTGGTCTAGTTAGTTTGTGTCTTACTTTTTCAACGTAAAAACAACTATTGATATGAGCACTTTTTTTTTTGAGCAACTGATATGACTTCAGAAGACTAAAAATTACTTTTTATTTGCACACGAAATTTTTTTTTCCTGTTAACTCTTCATTTTAAAATAACTCCAAACCTCTCCTTGTTAAAACTTGTTTTTCTGTTATCTTTTTTGTCAATAGTCTTCATTGTCTGTATTTTCTTTCATCAAAGATCTCTCGTGGTCTGAGTCATGTATGAAGAAATGATATGTTCCTTTTGCAGCTATGTAATATATAGTTAGATGCCCAAACACGTAATGGGTTTTTGGTTATTAACTGAGAGAAAAATAAGCATATATACTGATGCGCACATATATTAATGGATCAACCAAGTTAAACGGCAATATATCATAATAACGGCTCATCAAACCAAACCGAACGTATTTGGATTAAGTACTTTGATATTTCTTTTTAATTGTTCTGTTATTGTTCAATAATTAGATAAACGGTAGTCCAAAACTACTGACGGGTAAACCTTGTGAACTCAACAAACAAATCGTGATGGTCCCGCAAGATAAAAATATCAAACTAAGACAAGAAGGGTAACAAAAACAAAGAAAAACTACAAACATACCTCCTCTAGGACCTCAGTACGGGACCTGTTGTTATTCCTGTACATATTCAAACTGTCTAAAAAAGATCTGTATGGTCGATCATTATCCTGAAACCTTGCCTGCAGAAAAAGCAAAAATGATACTTTAGATGCAAGTAGCAAATAGGAAAAAGAGAATATTAATTATAGCTTGGCTTAGTTACACCATATTAAAATCTCTACCTTGACATTTCTGACAAAAATAACAGCTTCCTCGAACGTGACCGGCTCTTTTGGTGGAGTTTGGTCAACCCCGATGGTTATTTTATGGCAAGAATGAATCGAAACCTAAAAGCAGCTCTTGTTGGTCCTTGAAGAGTTCTTTCACTTTTAATATGACACCGTAAGTATCAATTCTACCATAAAATATATACTATCAGATATCATAAAGAGTAATTGTGTAGACAGAGATTGAACTAAATAAGGTGCACAATCTAGCATTCACAAGGAACAAGACGCTATACTTCTCAGCTCTGAAATCTGCAATGACTTCAAGAAACTCATCAAATTTTTGACGTGTATCTTTGAATTTATCCTTCACAGTCTTGATGTACGCAAGTGCATACGTTAGCTTTGGTGTAACCATCTTTCGAGAAAAAGAGTCTTCATTATTGCCCAGAGAAGAGATAAACAAAAGATACAATAGCTTTAGCAGCAACAATAGATCATACGATGTTGTCCAACATTGGGATATCATTATTTTTACAACACTGGAAAAGTGGAAAACATATATCAATCATGCAAGCTCCGAGAAAGAAATTAAAAATCTATATATATTCAAAGAATCAAACTTTTTTTTTAACACATCAAAGAATCAAACTTAAAATCATCCCAACTAGAACAAAAAGTAGGGAAACTAGAACTAAAGAACAATTGTAGAAAAATTAACAAGGTGTTCAAAGTGATTAACTAGAAAATTTAATCGAATAACCTTATTTGACACACACTGGATATAGTATAAAGAGAGAAATTAAGATCGTACTGTGTGAACAAAAAAAAAAGATCGTACTGTGTGCAGGTGTAGAGGGGCAGCTCGAAATACCCTAGATACAAGACAATAATTTCCAAGAGGATATATAGGGTTATAGGTTGTTTTATGGGATACATATTGGTAAAAATATTAAAAGGAAAATTAAATTAAAAATGGCTATATCAATCTTTTTAAATATTGTGAATTTGTGATCAAGAAAATTAACTATTTAAACGGATTAGGATTTATATAACGAACTTATTTGTTAACCCTACCTATTACATAAAATTAATAGTACCAAGTACATCTTTCAACATGTGCACGGAAAGTGAAGCTTTTATTAGTAATCTAACCTGCTAGCTATAGACTAACTCATGTGAATCAGTGATAAATGAATTACAAAACCAATGATATATTTTAGGCACATGAGCACCCATATATTGCATAACAATATGATTTTCTCTCCTTTTTGGCATCATTACTCTGATTCTTTGATTTCTCACTAAGTAAAGTATTTGTTATCTACTCTTCACAAATATATCCGAAAAGTCAAAGTTAGTAAATATCTGCGATATTATATATGCGTTATGAAAATAATTCGATCCGGATTCCCAGATCTGATACATAATTTATTTTTGAATAGTGTTTATTTTTAATGGCCCAAAAAATAAAACGACGACGTTAGAATTTTACATAAACCGTACACATAAGAATAGGTCTGACTTTGGATACAACTGTTTACTGTTATATAGGTTTTCTTAGTGTTCCTCTCTTGGATTTTCCCAACGTAAGGGGAATAGTAATTTTGCAAAAATCTGATTGAATTCAAGAGAAAGAGCTTGCTTTGTAATTCACATTAGTTGGTATGTTCCAAAAGTCTTTGATGATCTTGTGCTCTAAAAATCTTTTTCCACATTTTCAGTCTTGCTCTGGATCAAGCAATATCTCATTGTTTGTCCATGTTATTCACGTGTTATCTTTCTTCTACCATTTGCAGAAATCCAGTTCTGTAGGTCCAAATGCCACAAGAACTTCAAGGTGTAGAGAAACCCACGGAAAGTGAAATGGAATAAAACATACAGAGCAGCAAACGGAAAGGACATGACTCTACAAGTTTGATTTGTACATAAGTTTTTGCTTATGTGTTCATGTGGGTTATCTAGAGAACGCTCACCATCTCCAGCTTGTATGTTCTCTGTTTCTTTTCCCTCAAAAGGGTAAGACATTTGAGTTTGAGAAGATACGAAACAGAGCTGAGAAACCAGCGTTCTTGGGCTAGTGGTACATGAGGGGAAAACCTCCAATACGGTACCCGCAGTTCGAGTCCCGCTGGCCACCCGGGCTAGGGTTAAATCCCAAGAATACATAGAGTGCCGTGGGCCTCGCGGGAATAGTCGGTTGACCACGGTCGCCGGAAACCCGCGGTTACCTAAAAAAAAAGAAAAAGAAACAGAGCTGAGAGATGTGACAGGAACGTAACAGAGATAATATGAACATCTTAAACTATACTATATCAGGAGGTTGATGCTCGTGAAGACGGCCATATCGCCATGGCTCCTTCAAGTTTGGTGTAGTCTGAGAGTAGAAATCTTGTTGCGTATACAATAAATAAAAAGATATAACGTGTTAGTAAAAAACTTGATTTGGTATAACATCTAAACAAATAACATCATATAAAGATTAAAATAAGACTAAATGATAATAATAATAATGCTAAAAATCCCCCTATATATATTAAAAGAGAAGTCATTTTAATGATTTCTGGTGACGTGTCGTTCATAGGTGAAGTTTCAAGAAAATTATTATAATTTGATTGGTCGATGATTTTTAATTTTTATTTATTTAATTTTGATCTAAAATTTAAGGTAAGTCTAAAATCATTTAACATCACTTGCCATATAATCTACAGAATAACAATTTATGGAAACTGATTCTCGAAATTATAGAAAGATTAATAATGTTTTATTTATTATTTTTAATATTTATAAACTATAAAACATAATGAACGAAATTTTATATAAGATAATTATAATTGTTTTATACTCTACTTGATGAATTGTATTCAAATATAATTATATAATAATTATTTTAAATATTAAAAAATTCAAATGTGTTTATTAATATTAGTTTTAAATTATTTATCGTTGTTTAAAGAATAAATTTATCATAATTTTAAAATAATTTACAGAATGTTATAAATTATTAATAAAATTAAATTTACTTTATATTGAATATTTGTTTATTGTTAAATATTTTTTAGAATTTCTTTTTGATTTATTTTTTCCATCGACACTACTAAAAAGGAAAGCCCTCTAAATACTTACCTTATTTTGTAATTTCGATATATCATTTAATTCATCGATCCCACTATAATAGGAAAGTACCATTGAATACTAATTGCAAGGGAAAACATAATTTAATGACCAATTAACATCACTTTCCAAATGACTTACATAATATTATTAATAACTATTTATGGTAACTAATTGTCGAAAGTATGGTATATAAATCCATTTTATTAATTCAAATAAATATTTTGGATTCCAAATGACTTACATAATATTATTAATAACTATTTATGGTAACTAATTGTCGAAAGTATGGTATATAAATCCATTTTATTAATTCAAATAAATATTTTGGATTCCAAATGACTTACATAATATTATTAATAACTATTTATGGTAACTAATTGTCGAAAGTATGGTATATAAATCCATTTTATTAATTCAAATAAATATTTTGGATTCCAAATGACTTACATAATATTATTAATAACTATTTATGGTAACTAATTGTCGAAAGTATGGTATATAAATCCATTTTATTAATTCAAATAAATATTTTGGATTCCAAATGACTTACATAATATTATTAATAACTATTTATGGTAACTAATTGTCGAAAGTATGGTATATAAA
>NC_027753.1:29448083-29477246 GCF_000695525.1 Brassica oleracea var. oleracea
TATAAGCTTATATATACACATATTTGTTTTTTGGTTTGCTGATTGTGATTTTGTTTTATATTTTTTCAGAGATGATTTGAGAGAAGTGGTCATATTTCAGACCTCTAAGAGTTCACCATTCCGATCCTGCAAAAGATGTGCACTTAGAATGGTATTTTCTCTACTGTACATCAAAATTGGATAATCAATTATATTTTTAAAATATCTATAGTAGGATGGTATTTTCTCTACTGAAATAATATCTTATTTCCTAATCTCATGCTTTAATATTTAAACTTTAAGGACAAGATTTGTTAATTAAATCATTAGTGTAAACTACTCCCGAGATATTCTCTTTTTTTATATTTAAAATGTAATTTTAGTAACAATATATTCCATAAATAATCCTAACTTATAGGTAGATACATTTTTAAAATTAATTTGAGAACATTCTATTACATAGCTTATTGTGAAAGCTAAATATTTTAGTAAAGTCTAGCATTTTACTTATCTTTTGTGTTTTCTCGATTCAAATAACATCTTTTTGAGATCATTTCTCTGTTTAATTCATTAAATACTCACTAAATATTTTAGATGTCAGAGAAACGAAATTAATTGACAAGATATTTTCTCTCCTAAAATCATGCATTTAAAACTTAATATTTATAGTGAGACTTGTCAACCAAAATTCTGGTGCAATCTATTCACGAGATGTTCTCATTTAGCTTTATTAACAAGATATTCCAAAAATAATATTACCTTATAAGTATAAGATTTATTGAGAATTTATTAAAGAATATTCTACTTCTTAGCTTATCATGTTTTTATCAAAAGAAAACGTCAGTAGATCAAATTAATTTTTACATGTTCTTTCAGGATTGAGTTTATCAGAAGATCAAATTAAGAGTTTATCTTTGGCGGAGATTGAATCAATCATGCGTTTGAACGGAAGCTCATTTACATTGTTTAAGTTTTGAAACGTGTTATCAATAGTATACTCTTCTATTGGTTAAGATGTGGCTTTTGTTAGATTTTCTATTAATTAATTTTTTTTGTTTTACTTTTGTGGAATTCGCGATATTGTAATGTTGTAAATCAATAATAAAGACATTTTTCTCACTATTAATAGGTGAGAGAGAGAGGGAGGGAGAGAGAGGGACGGAGAGGGAGGGACGGAGAGAGAGAGGGAGGGAGAGGGAGGGAGGGAGGAGGGAGGAGGAGAGGGGAGAGAGAGTGGGAGAGAGGGAGAGAGAGATTAGTGTTTACGGTATATCCAAAAGTTTTGAGTTTATTGTTTATGATTTATCCGGTAAAGCCAAAGGGTTAGAGTATACTCAAGGGTTTAAGGTTTACCAAGAGTTTAGAGTTTAAAAATTAATGAATGTAATTTGTATATTTTACAATAAAAAAATAAAAACTATCAGCAAAGTAGATTGCATTATATCTCGAATTAAATAATGTTAAGAAGATTTATAGTTTTCAACCACAAATAATGAATCATAACTATGTGATTATTATACATATAATATATATTATGCATATACATGTCATTGTATGTAAAAATTAACTAACCATGTAAAATTAAACTAATCATAATATTAATATCCGCATATGCGATAAAATATCCGCATATGCGATACAATATCCGCAGTCACTCCATAGAGAGCTGGATATTTAATCGCCGAGTTAATAGTTTTGATAAGCTGACAGAGTCTGATTCGAAAATCACCGACTGCAATTCGCATCTTCTCTCTGCTCAACCCATTTCTAACATTATTTATTCCATATTTATTACATATTTTGAACTTTTTATTCCATATTTTGAATTTTTTATGTCCTTAATTACATTCTGAAATGGTAAAAGAGGGTTTCAATGGGAATGTAGTGATAATATAAAATATGTTACCTCTGAAACTATACACTATTTATTCCAGATTTTGAAAATAAAATATCTTCTTAAACATACAAATTATTTTGGAACGTTGCAATTATACATACACACAATAGATACCTTTTGATACTGAAGTTACTTTGTTCCATCTCGTCCATGTAAAATATTGAGTACCAACATTTTTTTGTACCTGATGCTTTCTCGCAAGAGCGGTGGTATTATGATACAAAATTCGTTACTTATAAAACTATGTACTACTTAGTTAATAATTTGAATATGTTTATGTCCGCACGCACAGGGTGCGGACCGGCCACCTAGTATATATTATTACACTTTCAATTGTTTTGAAGTGTGAAAAATATCAACTGGTTTTTCTATTAACATAATAAAAACATTACTAGGGGACTGAAGTAACTAGAAAGAACATTGTGAAACCAAATGTTAGAGTCAATTTATTACAAACATATTTTTTTCCTCTGCAACACTTTTCATTTGATTGAGTGATACGGTTGAGGAACAGCATGATAGGGACCTAAACAAGAAGAAATTTTTTTAATCCGGAGACTGTGCTGGCGAAATACATAATTTTCCGAAAACAAAGATCTGAACACATATTTTTTCCTCTGCAACACTTTTCACTAGATGTGTATTTTGTGTTTCAGTGTGATAGATTCGAATAAAACTATAGATTCAACATAACGTGATTATTTTTATTATATAAACTCAAAATTATATTTTTAAAGTTTTTCTCTTTTGGAAACCATTTTTACATTTTTGGATACATAGTTTTTCAGATTTGAGAAAATATATCATATTTTACACTTAGTTGGAATATTTCATTATTTTTAAAAGTCCGCTATGTAGACTGTCAAAATTGGTAAGATTTTATTTTCACCATTTTGTTTTGTTTTTGGGTGTTAAATCCAAATAAAGTTATATATTCAATTTAACGTAATTGTTTTTTTATTATTCTAGCTTAAATTTTATATTTTTCATGTTTCATCTTTCTCTCTAAAAAGTAAAAAAATAAATATATGGAGATGATTGGTTGTGGTTGTAGATGCTCTGGACAACCAAAATTTAGTCTAGAGTTGTATATGTCAACCAATCGAGCTTTTCTTTCATTAAAAAACTCATAGCAAAAAAATCTTTGCAAAATCAAAATATGGCTGTAGATAGCTTTATTTTCAGAGCAAAAAATTAGTGTTTTAGAAAGTTACATCAATGAAAGCTACCGCAAATAAATATACAGATTAAATTCTATAGCAAAAAATATAAAGCTACAACTCTTATATATATATATATATATCTTTAAAATTTATGTCTTTAATATCTAAGTAAAGATATATATCCAAACTCAACGTTTTGCTATTGTCTTAGTTATAAAATATCTAGTTTCAACTAATATTTTAAATTTGAAGTTGTGTTCAAAGTTTCGGATATATGGATTGTTAGATTATTATCTCAAAGTACAGAGATGATTGATGTCAAAAAAAAAATAATAATAATAATCTCAAAGTACATTTATAACTCAATAAAGTGACAATTATACAAATATTTACCTAAGACCATCATCATCATATTTAAAATTATTCTTGTTTGAGATTTTTTTTTAAATGCGAGATAATTTTCTACACATTATTTTCTCATTGATTCAACGTTTTCCCTCTTGCTCCGATCTACCCTACGCCTAGGACGTTGTCTATTGAAAACTTAAAAAAAACTATTAGATTCTAATACTAATATTAATATTATATAAGTTTATATACAAGTATTTAACCAATATTGATATTCTAAAAGATAGTTAGGTCAACCCAAAATAAGAAAATGAAACTGATGGAGTTGTCAATGAATTATTTTTGTTATTTCTAAATACTTTTTTGTCTAAATGTTGGCTTTTTTGGAACATTTAGGGCATGATTAACTCCGGTCTCTTAGCTGAAGTTCTTAACTCATGATTTGACACTTTTTAGTTTTTTTTTTACATTTTTTGGCTTAGAGACGATTCTTATATCTCTTATTTAATAGACGGTTCTTAGTTTTTCTTAATTAAAATCTAAAAAAAAACTAAAAACTGTCTCTTAGCCGAAGCTAATGAGATTAATCATGATCTTAGAAAAAATGTAACAGGCATGCATTTCGAGAGGTTAACCATTGTAGTATTACTTTTATCCAAACTGTATAATGTTGATGGGATCCGGTGAATTAATGTTGGCAAGATTGTACCCTTCTCAAAGATGGCTATTGATTGATTTTAACTGCTGATAAAGGGAAAGAAGAAACAAAAAGATATTTTCCAGTTTCCACTAGTTTTGTCACGCTTCCTGGAAATAGCCAACGGACCAAAACTTCTCGTCCTTTTTCTGTTTTTGATATGATAAGATAAGATTCTCTCATTCTTTTATAATATCAAACATTATGTATTTTGAAGTGTCAGCCATAAGTTAATATCAACTTTAACTTTAAATTAGTTATCCTGAACTACTAATTTTATCTTAATTTTTCACTCAGTTTTAAATAGTTTAAAATCTTTTATAATTATTTTATATAATGAAATTTAAATGATTTAGATGAAACCGTGTTTGATAGTTCAAATTAAAATATTCCAAAATATGACTCTAATTTAATAGATTTGATATTTTTTTATTTTTTATTTTTTCATTTCAAGTACAAATGAATATTTTTAAAAACATTCTAACAGAATATTTTAAAAGTTCTATTTCCAAAAACTAATTAATTTAAATTTCAATTATCATTAAAATATAATTAAAATATTTTATGTGATAATATTTTTTTTTAAATCCAAACTAAATTAATTTTAATTTTTAATTATATTTTAATGATAATCAGAATTTAAATTAGCTAATTACGAAAATAAACTGCAAATAGATTTTTTTAAAGATCTTGTTAGAATTTATAAGGAAAGTTGTTTATTTGTATTTCAAATACAAGATTAAGATATTAAAAAATATTATAATTAAAGTATGTTTAGTTTAATAATTTTTTTAAGGGATGGTCCAAGAAAAATCACACATAAAAAAATCATAAGGCTCTAATTTAATAGATTAGATTTAAAATATGTTGTTACTAAAGGCTAAAGCAATGATAAACTTGTGTTCATGTTTAACTGGTCATTTAGAAGTGTTAGAGTACTATCTTTTCATATCCGAGTTTGTTTTCCACTAACCATTGTAATCAACAAAAGCTCAGTGCATATTTTATGGAGTAAAAAGTTTAATGTGCCCAACATTTTAAATGACGGTGCCATCTATACTATCAAAATGCACTCGGATCTTATCTAATCTTTTTTTTTTTGGACAACAAATACTTATATTAAAATTAAACATTTGATAGGCTAAGTCGGATACAACCGGAGAGATATTCGACGGTAAACTGATAAGCTAACATAACTAAAACCAAGCTAAGGATAGAGGTAGCTAAGGAGAAAAAAAACCCGTAAGCAGTCTTTACTTATATTCCTAGAGGTTGCGTTCAAAAACACAAAAAAATCAAAATCGACGTTGAAAAGCCTAACCGATTGATTTTTAGAGCAATTGAAACCCGTCTCTGTAGTTGCGTGGATCTCCCATTGTTGCAGTGAGTGTGGAGAGGCTACGAGAATAGGATTACACACAGAATCATCAACGGTTCTGCAGCTTCTAAAGAATAGCAGTTGAAAGAGCCGAGAGATGTTGGGATCTTATCTAATCTATATCGAGGAAAACGTGTCTGTCTCTTCTTGGTAAAACTAACATTGAAATTTGACACGCACTTGCTTATACAACCAGTACCTCCAAGAAAATTTATAAAGTGCATTTGAATATTTAACTATACTCGTCTCTATACTCGTCTCTAGCGGTAGTTGTCACTTTATCAAAAAATAGTATATAAGAAACAGTGAAGGGTCGTAGCTTTATATTTTAATTGGAACTGGAGATCTACAATCTATTATTATATACGCAGTGCTACCGTGGACGGTCGATATATTGGATTAAAAAGGAAAATCATATGTCGCAAACAGCATAGAAACAGATACATTGAACGGTCCAGCTTATTGTTTTGATGCAAAAATGTTTGTTTATCAAACTACAGTAATCTTCTCCGAAACTTCATACACTCGCCGACAAAAAAAAAAACCTTCATCCACTAGGGTCTCTCGTAACTTGCACTAACATTTTATCAACTACTCATAAAAGTCCACGAACCTTACCATTGGTCACAAATATTTAAAATACTTATGATTGTGAAAAAAAATTAAAATACTTATGTACATGTAATTTATATGCGTAACGACAACGAAACCATATGGTTACATACGATGACAGGAACAGCCTTTTTCTTTCTTTCGAACGGTCGAAAGTTGGACACGCTTAGACTCATGGGTCGATAGTAAATACTGTAAGAGCTTGGAAGTGTACGATTAAAAATGATGCTAATATGTTTTTTTTTTTGAAACTTTAAGGTGTTGTCATTGTCCTGTAAACTAGGTCTGAGACGGATCGGATATCCGGACAATTTTAAGGTATCCGGATCCTTATCCGACGGATCCATAATTTTACTATCCTTATCCGGATCCGGAGTTCTCGGATATCCGGATGTTGGATATCCTTCTAATAATTGTAATATCCGGCGGATATCCGGATCCGGATTTGGATCCTTAAAATAAATAAAAAATAATATTAATATATAAAAAATATTAAAAATAATTTAAAAATAAAAACATATATAATGTTTTCAATTATTTCTATGTATAATATTACAAAATTTACATAAAATATATATATACTATTATAAAAATAAAAATATATTAAATAAATTAATTTTTATATATAGATGCCCCTATTGAGAAAAAGACAAAAATAGCACTAAATCAAGTTTTTGTTCCCAAACTAGTACTCAAGGTCAAAAGTCACAAAATAGCACTTAATGTTTTATCAAAAGTCACAAACTTAGGGTTTAGAGTTAAAGGGTGGGGTTTAGGATTTAGGGTTTAGGGGTTAGGGTTTAGAGTTTAGGGTTTAGGGTTTAGGGTTTAGGGTTTAGAGTTTAAGGTTTAGGGTTTAAAGTTTAGAGTTTAGGGTTTAGAGTTGAGAAATAAGGCTTTGGGGATAAGATTTCAAATTTTGAAAAATAAAAAAATTAAAATTTTCAAAGGATAAACTTAGAAATGTGCTATTTTGGTCATTTTAGTTTTTGAGTGCTATTTTTGTGATATAAACTTAAAAATGTGCTATTTTGGAGATTTGCCCATTACTATTTTTGAAATAGTTATTAATAAAACTTACGGATCCGGATATCCGGACTAAAAAATTAAGGTATCCGGATCCGGCTTTGACGGATCCAACATTTTACTATCCGGATCCGGATTCGGCCCCTCCGGATATCCGAATTTTCGGATCGGATCCGGATCGAATCTCGGATCGAATCCGGATCTCGGATAAAAGTCTCAGGCCTACTGTAAACCATACTAATATGTTTCATCTCAGTTAGGTGTTACACAAACTATTGTTTCATCTCAGTCAGTTAGGTGTTACACAAACTATTCGATAAAATATTGCCAATTGAATCATCAACCAATTCGATTATCTTTTATGAATAGTAATATTAATTTCTCGGATAAAATGTTTAAATCCGAATTTTGGTATGGTTTGAGTTTAAATTATTCATTTTTTTCTCTTAGCAAAAAAAAAGAAGAAATTATTCGATTTTTTGGGGTTTAGAAAAATAAATAGCAGATGGAAATTTATAGAATGTGCAGTAGTTTGACATGATTTTCGTTTCAACCTGCTGTCCAATTTGACCAAATATATCCAATCGAGTTATGTTTTGGTTTTCCATTTCGGTTCATGACTTAGGTTGAGCTTGGTTAAAGTTGGTTTGACAACTAGTATTTCCTTCTTTTTGTCAAAGTAGCATGATCAAAACTCAAACATATGTTTGAATCCGAATGGTGACATAGAAATGTCATGAATACAAACCGCTGTGTTTGGTCCATTCAACCGAGCTCAATTCTAGATGGTTAATGACCATAGCTTCTTATTGTTTTCTCCAACCAACTCTTCTAATCTCTTTGTCACTAGTGCCGTCTTAAAAAAGATTATGACCTTAGGCTAAATATAAAATAAAGACCCGTTTATAAAAAAATTCTCGATCTTTATTTACTGCATTTCCATAAATTAAAGCAAAAAAATTGTAGTATTCAAAGAAAAAAAATTAAAAAATTAGTTTTTTTTTGTGTAAATTAGACTTTGTTAATGGAAAAATTAAAAATGGTGTAAGATAATTTTTGTTGTTCTTATTGTATTTAAATTAAATTTAGTTAATCATAGATTTTTTGTTATAATTTCACAAACTAATTGATGTTTAACAAATAATAATAATTTTTTTAATTAGTAAAATAACACTAAATTTTTTTTGGATCTATGGATCCATAGTAATTGCCTATGTTGCCATGATTTAGTGCCGACACTGTTTGTCATTCGCCTATCCAACTGTTTGCTTGATTTTTTTTTTTTGTCATCCGGTAGATTAAAATTAGATCAAACATTCGGTTATACACATTAGATCAAACCGTTTGCTTGATTAGGAATCTTCTTTTTGTTGCCAATGAAAATATAAATTAAGGTGGACAAAACAATTGTTTTACAATTGACGTATGAAAAATAAATAAAAAATCTAACAATTATTTTCGGACAGACAAAGTCACTTTGAGATTAAAAAAAAAGAAGAAGAAGAAGAAGACAGAACAGTGTAGGCTTTTCTGGTGAAGTAGAATCATTTTATAACGCAGTTTATAAACACCTCCAGTTTTCTCTTCCTTCACCTTTTTATTCCTCTCTCTCTCTCTTTCGCGCTTCTGGCTCGGGGAAAAAGATGTCGCGCAGTTGCTCTCAGTGTGGAAACAACGGCCACAACTCTCGTACGTGTCCGACGGAAACATCCCCTGGCGGCGGAGGAGAGAAAGGAATCATGCTTTTCGGCGTCCGCGTAACGAAAGCTTCGTCGTCTTCTTCTTTCAGAAAAAGCGTCAGTATGAACAACCTATCTCAATTCGATCACGCCGCTCACGACTCAAACCCTGTGGACGACGGTGGCTACGCGTCAGACGATGTCGTCCACGCCTCCGTCAGAAACCGCGAGCGCAAGCGAGGTTCCCTTCATCCAAAACATCTCTCTTTCGATCTCATCTATGTTTCTTGATTCTTGATTCTTGGTTCTTGATTCTTGAATCTTGATTTCAGGGACTCCATGGACGGAGGAAGAGCATAGATTATTCCTCACGGGGCTGCATAGAGTAGGCAAAGGAGATTGGAGAGGGATATCTAGAAACTTCGTGAAAACACGGACACCGACTCAGGTGGCGAGCCACGCTCAGAAGTATTTCCTCCGCCGTACAAACCATAATCGCCGCCGCCGTAGATTCAGCCTCTTCGACATCACTCCCGACACTCAAACAGAAGAGAGGACGCCACTGGGGGGGATTCCTCCGGTTCATCCGTCGCGTAAGATGGCTGATCTGAATCTCAGCCACAAAACAGCGGCGGCGCCGGAGATGTTTGCGTTGTCGCTGGAACTACCGATGCAGTCTTCTTCATCGTATTCATATTCCAATGAACAGAAGACACGTGAGCGGTCACGTTCCTCGGTCTTCGAGACCATGTCGAGTCATGGAGATAGTATAATGGGAGTTGCTTGATGTAAGAACAAAAAGCTTTGTTTGGTTATTATTATTATAAGATAAGATTTGATTATGGTTAATGTGAAATTGGAGGAGATTATATGATTAGGCTAATTATATCTGATTATGATTAGTGTGTACAGTTTTTTTTTTGGCCTTTTTGGGGAAGGGAGAAAGAAACGACTTGTCGTTTTTGTTGTTGTACGATATATGAATGGATGTGGTAAACAGCAGGTAGCCTATGTGTTGTTTTGGTCAAACGTAGTTTGTGAGAGACTACTTCCAAGAAACTGCGTGTTGGTTTCTGACGATGCTTAAGTTAAAATAGTTGTATATGGAATTTAATTGTTGTTTATTGGCTAATGGTTAAGTGCATCTGATACGTTTTTATGTTCTTTTCCAGTTTTTGCCGTCTTTTACGGGATGCATGTGTTTGATTCAACGTCGCGTTCATGAACCGAGCACAGTTATATTACTAGATATAGTACAGTACGTATTTTATTTTTATTGTTTTGACTCCCGTCATTGTATTTATTAAATTATTTTGTACATATGTCTTTGTTAAAGTAATAACTTGGATATAAAAATAGATTTTGATAACCAGTCAACCATATAAACACGGATCAAGATATGTATCTACATGTTGAAATAGTAGTATATGTACACGCCTTTTTAATAGTAAGTTTATGTTTTAAGAAAATAATGAATAAACTTTAATTTTTGTGCTAAAGTCCTATTAAAAGAACTTTTATTTGGAAACCATATCAAGATAACTATTTTTAATCTCAATTTCTACAACTACAATAAGATTTTAAATATCTTGAGTTTTTTTTTATATAATTGGAGGATCCTAATCAAAGCTCACACTAATTTTCTCTGGAAAATTACCACAAATACCACATTTATAATACCACTTTTCATGTTTATATTAACCACTTTTATTCTCACTTTTAATGAAGGGTAAAATACATTTATATCTCTAAGGTTAACTAATCTAGACTTAGGGTTTAGAGCTGAGAGGTGGGATATGATTTTTGGAATATGAAATTTAGGATTCTAATAAATATATAAATAAATAATTAAAAAATTCTAAAAAATAGTTTCAAACACAATTTTCAATTTTCAAAAAGAAATTTTGAAAAAAAAATTCAAAAAATAAAAAAAGTTTGAATTTGAAAAAGTATAATTCAGAAACATAAAAAATATTATTATTATTATTTTTTATTTATTTATTTAAATAATTATTTATTATATATATAGAAAATAAGTGTATAAGAGTCTTTTGCTACTTAATGAAAAATGTATTTTTGAAAATGTCCTTTTAGTGGTGGTAAAAATGAATATTTGTACCATGAAAGTGGTAAACATGAAATTCCTCCATATTCTACCATAATAAGACATATATAGAATAACAATCCATAATTAATATTAGGCATGGGAAAAATTAAAACCGGAACCGAAGAACCGAACCGAAATCGAACAGAAATACCCGAAACCGGAACATGACCAAAACCCTCAAATAACCGAACGGTTCCTATATTTCTATACCCGAAATAACCGAACCGGAACCAAACTGATAACCGAACGGGTACCCGAATATATAAAACTATTAATTATATGTACATATAATATAACTAAATATATATTTTTAATTTAAAGATCTGTTAAAAGTATCCTAAAATAGTTGAGGATAACTAATTATTATAAAGTATTCGAACTACCCGAAAGTATCTGAAACTATCCGTATAGTTTTATCTGAAATATCTAAAGTAATCTGAAATATCTAATTTTTTTTATCTAAATCATCCTAATTATTTGATATTTTACCCTAAATAACCGATATTTTATCCGAATTACCCGAACTACCCGAACTATCTGAACCCGAACCAGAACCAAATGAGAACCAAATATTTTCTGGGTATTTTCCGGTTCCTAGTTTTACTACGAACCGAATCCGGAACTATCCGAACCAAACCGAACCGAAAATCTGTCAAGTAGTAAATTGATCCTCTAGCCTCCTACCCTAATTACCCGAAATCCGAAATACCCAAACCAAACCGATATCTGAAATGCCCAGGCCTAATTAATATCACAATAAAAACAAAACTCAATCATGAT
This sequence comes from Brassica oleracea var. oleracea, assembly GCF_000695525.1. Lineage (NCBI taxonomy): Eukaryota > Viridiplantae > Streptophyta > Magnoliopsida > Brassicales > Brassicaceae > Brassica > Brassica oleracea. The sequence goes on from NC_027753.1 coordinate 29,459,750, forward strand.
TTCTCAATTTAACAACTTACTTTTCAACTACTGCACCACCCGGAGACTCCAATCGGTGGCTTAACTAATAACTCAAGCAAATCCCCTTAAGACTCCAAAGCACCACATTTTTAAAAAAGAAACTCAAAACACAACAAAATTCAACTACACACTCAGATACTGGACATTCCAGTATTTACAACATTATAAGCTATATATGGTTTCCTCACTACAATGTTGTTACAAGGAGTATTCATTATAAAAGCGCTATTCAAAAGGTAAGAAACTTTGCACACACAACAAAAATAGTTAAGAAACATCTTTTTTTAAAAAGTTACGAAAACATCATCAACAGACAATAGTCATGAGTGTCCTATACATCAAACAGTTCAAACACGTTATATATTTTTTGATCAAATAGTAGTTACCAACATTCTATGATTATAAATAAGTTTAGTGATAAGTACTACACCATACAAAAGTTTCTTTAATAATTTATGATCTTACAAAAAAAGCAACAGCCAACAAGATGTGCGATTGATCAATATGACCATTCACACCATGATAAACAACATTCAGTCCTAGGTCACAGTGGCCTGTAAAACGAACAAAGTCGAAATGAAGAACAGTGGTACACTTCTAATGTGGAATCGAAAGGATTAATTAAAACCACCGGGGTCCAATTTATAATTAATTATCTTAGAACTTCATAAATAGTAGAATAATATCGGACCATTTCAGGATTCTGATAATATTATTTATTTTCGGCGAGTCCGTTTGATTCCTCGTCGGCAACGACGAAGAAGAAGTTATCGAAACAACCTCTACAGAAACAATTGAGACGAGGAGATCACAAGCGTTTGACGTAGATTCCTTCTCGGTTTCAAAGAAGGAATTAAGCAACGTCACCTTCGAATGCTCTCCTTCTCGGGTCCTTGTGTTTCTTGCAACTCCCCCGAAAAGATGATAATCTGTGTCTCGGACCTGCTTATCGTTCTGCGTCGATATCGGATATGTATAATCTGTTTGATGGTTGGATTGTTAATCACGCAATCAGCAAAATCTTTCATGATCTAGGGTTTTCTGAAGCAGCTCATTACTTGTTTGTCAAGGCTCATTTATTTCAGTGTGGTATGGTTTCAAAGATTCTTGTTTTTGTTTTCTCATGTCTCAGTCTTACAAAACTTACAGAAGCTGTGTGCCTTCTGCAGATGAGGAGAAAGTATCATTTCCCGGTTTTGGGATAACAGAAAGAAACATTTCATTTCTTGATGGAAAACAAAAAGATTTCATTATGAAATGTGGTCCTGGTGTAATATTATTTGAAACCAAAAGGGCAGGCGTTTATGCGAGGGCTGTTACTCATAAGCTGATCAGTTATATTCTTCAGAAAGAAAGAGACAGTACCGATGCTTGGAGTATCCAATGGAAGATCACAAAGGAATTCGCGGTTTTGAGAGAACAGGTTTTTCAACATGTGAAGCTTTCATTGATGGCTCAGAAAACAGATTCAACATTTTCATTGGCTGTTGGAAAAAAACATAGACACTGTTTGAGTGTATAGGATAAGCTTTTAAGGGTTTAATAAAATTGGGATTTTACTTGTTTCATAACTGACAAAACATTTGTTTTTGACTGAACTTTATGACAAAACATATTTTGCTTTGATAATATGTCTGCCACAGGTCTTATAACTTGTAAAGAGAAATAATATAATGTTTCAAGAGCAATACTGAATAATCTTCAACAGGTTCATGAACCTCTGAAGAGTTTGAGAAAAACATGGGTTTTTCTCTGACCATACCATAGTTTTACTTTTAACTCAGAAAACTAATTCAACATTTTGTGTAATTGTCTACTGAAAAAAAGACAGATATGTTTGTCAGTATATAAAAGCTTTAGGGGGATTGGTATACTTGGGACTACACTGTTTCATATATGACAGATTGTTTATTACGTATTACTCTTTATATTTATTATGAACGTCGACTCCATCGAAAAGTTATCCAAAAAAAAAAGAAGTTATCACCACTTATTTATCTATGTGACTATATTAAGTATGATCAACTGACTATGATCGCTTGATCTTCAACTTTTGGAAGAGCTTTTCTTCTAGGTAGAGAGCCAGAGAGGTTAATGCAAGAGATCAGTTAAAGCAAGTAAAATATATGAGTTTTTTTTCAGTATCTAGAATTAGAGAGCATGTGGATTCGGGAGCATGCTCTGCCTCTGGTGTGATACAAGCCGATGAAGAAAAAAGATCTGGTTGACAACATGTCTGCCTCCTCTTTGATCTGCCTTTTCTGCCCAACATAATCTGAATCCAATGGAGAAACTCACTAGCTGCTTCTTTTGAGTCAAAACAAAAACTCACTAGCTGCTTCTCTCTGTCTATTTTAGATTTCCCGACACTGGAATAGGCTGGCTATGTCCTCCTTATGTCTTTGTCTCTTGGAATAAATATCTCTATGGACTATGGCCATAAATGAATATATTATGAGATAAACTACGGCCGCTATTGCAACAGTGATATAGAAATATATTCCCAAGGGGTAAATTTTTTTCGTGGGTCTAGCCAATCTTGTCATTCTCATCTCTATTTCAGCAATCTTTAATAAATACATCATGATACATAAAGAACAGTCAAGGTGGTTAAAGCATATATATGTTTGGCTAATGTAAAATATTGCTAATTTTCGACAGCTCAAAAAGTTATTATTCGATGTTTTACGTAGGTGAACGAATGAAGTTTATGTTTGTGAAAAAAAGGTATATGTTTGTGTCTTTAAGTCCAAAAAATACGCCATCAAGAATCAATCTGTTCAGTGTATCAAATTATGTGAGGATCAGGCTGAACTGAACTAAGTAGATAGTAGATACTATGTAATACGTATGTGCAAAATTTAATGCACACACACGTTACTGCTATGCAATCAATTAACTATGTTCGTATATTAAACTAAATTTGTGAAAACATACATAATGTATCTAATGATTATGTGTTTATAAAACATGGTATAAATTTATAATATAACAATGGGGAATTGGGATATGTATGGCATGGTTATGGGAATTGGGATATGTATGGCATGGTTATGTAACTATGTTGTTAGTGTAAATATGACACCACAATTAGGTAATGCAGAAGATAAATCAAGAGACAAAATAGATACAAGCAACCAACTATTGATTTATTAGAAATCGCCTAAACAATCTATCACGAGACTTGTTTATCAGCTTTACACAACATGTTAACACCCTAACAACTGCTATTGAAAGATTCATAATCTACCCAAACTTGTCTCTCTGTCGTCAGTACTTCAGCAACTGCTTCAGCCCAACCCAAGAACACTCCTACGGGATTTTCACCATTCCTCTATAATAATAGCCAGTCTTATGGAATACAAAAGACTACATAGCTCTTTTATAGTTATCTCCACGTTCCTGAAATCCTAGTCTCCAAGGAACATGGATATGTACAACTTCCATATCAATAAATATACTTTCCTTTTCTTGAAATGCACTTATTCCTTAAGGCATAAACTTGCTCCCCAAATTTATCTCTTGCCTTTCTCCACGGTATAAACTTGCTCATCAAGTTTATCCCACGCCAGTTCAACACCTTGCATCCACATGGTCTCCACCATTCTGCATGCCTCCCGGTTCACTCTCTTGCGCATACTACCTCAGAAACTACTTCAACGACAACGTCAAGACATAAACCCTCAGTTTATCCTTCTCCATCTTAACATATCTTGCATCCACATGGTAACCCACCACTCTGCATGCCTTATGTAGTAACGACTAATGCATCCAGCATCAGTGACTTCGTCGCCTAGTTAGTCACGAAAGACTATTGACATTTACATGCTCCACTTGCATCTTCAAATGTAACTAGCTTTACATTTTGGATCGAATTGTACGTGATAAAAGTACGAGGGAAACCCCTTGGCACGTGCAATATCAAATGTGTATATTATTATTATTATTATTATTATTATTATTATTATTTTCATCTGAAATATTTCATTAGTATAATTCCAACCAGTTTTGTACAAACATAAACAAAATACCACTACAACAGAGCTAAGAGAAACGCTCCCGCTCAAACAAAACAGACAACCACCTCGGCTGACCCAAAGCAAATGTGTATATTAATTTTGTGAAGCCAAATAAACTCAAATACTTCAAGAGTAGATTACATAATGGGCCACATTTTGAGTTTCATTTGCATTCAGAGACTCTTCCCGTTTGTAGAACACATTCACGAAGACCAAGAGAGCTTTTGGACTATTTTGCCCTTGATGAGACAAACTGGAAAAATGGACCATTTTTGAGTTTAGTCTGATTTCAACGTATTCTTTTTTAGTCTCCAACCACTTACAAGTTTTTTTTTTGTTTCCCTCAACAGATTTTATTTGTTATTGTCTTGTATTATGGTAACTAAATTTGATATATAATATACATAGTAAATTATAATTTTTTTTCTTCTATGTTTGAGATCCATATGTATATATTTATTTTGATATTTTAATTTTTTCAAAACTGAATTAAGTGGACATAGTATTATGGACAATGTGTTGTGGACGGTACCATTTGAACACATTCATATTTTTATTTTTATAAAATTTAAAAATGAATTAAGTAGACACAATATCATGGATAATGTGTTGTGGACGGTGCAATTTGAAAGAATGAATTATGGATGGCCTATATGTGGAAGTGTACGTTGTGGTTCGTATAGATGATGACCATGGTTTACTAAAACAACTAACCATTTACAAAATAACATTGGAAAGAAAGACAAACTAATATAGTTCATTTAAAAGAGAAGAACAACATATAATCTTATAGGACAACATCGCTCACAACAACTTAACACTCATGAAGTAGGTTTTGATGCAGCAAAACATAGATTGATGAAGTTGTTCCTAGTTTAGGTGTGTGGACAAGGGAAGTGTGGACATGGGTGTGGACAGGGGAGTTGGGGATGACGATTGTGGACAAGAGATGTATGTACGTGGATGCATTCGACAAAGGCATGGATGGGAGGACTATGGAGGGCATGTCTGTGGAGTTGAGCAGCATATTTGAAGATCCGTACATGTCCAATGTTCATATGATTTGATATTTTTGCTGTTTTTTTTTGTTTCTTTAGTAATGGCAAAATCGTAATTATGGTCATCTTCTTCTTCTTCCAAATTGTTTTACTTCGTCTGCAACACTTTCATGGCCGACCATAGAATATTGTCACAATAAATCAAAAAATCACGTTGTTCATGTTGTTTTTGAGTTAAACTGATAGATCTATTCGGTTACATTCGATTTTAAGAACTAAATCTGGAAAAATAAACATTTTAAGAACCCAGCTTTTTTTGCCGAATCTTGGCCAAATCGAAACGCTTACCCACCGTGGAAAGCTCCAACGCCGCGTAATTTCTTGTCCCAGACACGTTTTTGAAACTCGATACTAAAGCCAATCTGACCACAACACGACAGCCTAATGGATTCTATTCGCGCCTTCGAAGGAACATAGCCTTCCCAGTTCACACAGATTTGGATGAAAGGTGCCATGTTCACTTAGGCGCCATGGGCACAAAGTGGGGTTGATGTTCGGTTTCGAGTTATGAAACGGTTTAGGAATCTTAATCTTCATCGTTTGTGAGATAAAAATTGGAAATTTGAAAATTTTATGTGTGATGAAATTGAGGTTTTTTTTTTTTAGGAATTTGAGGTTTTCGTGACTTTCTGGAAAATAAGGGGAAAATTTCTAATGTTTAAGTGGTATTAAAATTTTTGTGCTTTAGCGACCGGAAAAAGTAAAGAAAAACTGTTTCAGTTACAGACTTACAGTGTTTTAGTTTAGGGGCATTGGAGTCTTTTTTACATGACAATGTGTGCCTCCAGGCCAAGGTGACCGGAAGTGTAATAGGAAAGCAGAAAAGTGACTCCAAATGTAAAAAAATTCATACTTCAATTCTTTTTTTTTCCGCCAAGTTTTTTTTTTAATATTAATAAAAAGGATCAAATCCAACTACACGGCCCAAGGCCCAACCAAACAAACAACAAGAAGTCCAAAACCCTACGGGCCAATAAAAAAAGTTAAAAGGCATGCGGCCCAAAACAAAAACCCGACTGACTTCGGTAGGCCCACGCGTCAAGGAGGCCGGACACGTGTAAGGATAACACACCATCAGTACGACACACGTCGCTTCAGCCTCAACTTGACTGTCACCACCTCGAGACGTCGCCGGAGCTACACAACCACAAACCTCGAACTCAGAATACCGGAGAGCCTCCATCGAAACCAACTCTTCTCTTCCACGCTTTGTCTTCACTTCGGAGAGCTTCATCGATCCAATCGAGAACTCATCCGACTGAACAAAGCCGTGAACCACTTGGAACCACGAACCAAGAGACACACACACACCACAAACGGGATCCAAAACCGATCCAACGAACTGGAACAAACTAGAGCCGGCGACGCAAGACTGAGGGAGCCTTCACCTCCCGAAAACAAGGGCCGGCGGCGACGGAGCTGTAAGAGCCTCCACCTCCCAGAAACGAAACATCAACTGGCAAAAACGACTAGCTTCACTAGCTTCACCGCGCCAAACCTCCACACGACCGCGTCTTTACTCCAGAATCAAATCCGCCGCGGATAGGACCTGAACCAGAGCTCAGACAAGACGGAGGACATATGAGATGAATGAGAAGCGCAAAGATAACATCTTTAGGGTATCTCGAGGGGCTCCGGCGACGGCACGCACGCTCACACGCCGGCCGCTCGCCGGACCCAATCTTAGATCTGATTCATACTTCAATTCGTATCCGAACCTTCTCATGCACATAAAACAAAGAATACTAAATATATTCCTCCCTTTGTCACGTTTCAGACCAGCTGTTCTATATATACGATCTTTCTCAATTTTCTTTTTAAAAATAATTCTGTAATATATTAGCGTATTGTGTTTATTGGGTATATATATATATATATACATAAATTATTGAGAAAAAAAAAGACGACAAAAATACGGATTCATGATTAAAGATAAAATTTACAATATATATATCACAGAAAAATATAAAGATTCAAAATAGACATTATTTCTCTGTCTCTCTATCATAATGTTTCGAGTAAAGTGAAGCATATCAAACAGAATAAAAGCCATGGAACCTATAAAGAACACCAACCATCTTAACTCATCAAAGTGATAAGACTGTTCCTCTCTTCACTTGCTTTTGTGTTCACTTTTCTTTGTTCTCTATTATTGTTTATAATTCAGAAAAGTCGAATACACCTAGCTACTTCTTCGATCGATATTGATTTCTGTCCATACTTCAACCAATAAACAAAGATAGGACCCAGAAAACCACCCATAAGACTAGAAACCATGCGAAATCTCCAATCCCTTCGTCTCCAATTGTTGTTTTGTACACTATTTACAATTGGTTTAGTCACTCTTCTGATGATCGATGCTTTTGTCTTAGAAAATAACAGTGAAGCCAAAACCGCAAAAGAGATCACTGCTGCTAAGACGATTAACAACTCCATTGTACATGCTAAGGAAGTACAACAAGAACTTGAAGATAGACCAAGCAATGGCGATCTTATCTACGCTGGCAGCAAAAGAACAGTGCCTCGTGGACCTGATCCTATACACAACAGGTTCTTTTACCATTTTTAAATTTCATCTTTTACTTTCAGTCAACTCTTCTGTCTATCTATCTATGTTGTTCTTTTCCATTAAAATCTGGCATAGCTACTGATATATCTATGTTGAGTTAGATTAACAAAATCCTAAATATATTTAAAGACGCCAAGCAAGTTAATTCATTTTATATAATAGAAAAAGTTTATTCATTCTTGATGTATGTATCTGTCTTTTTTTTTTTGGGGGGGAACTTGATGTGTCTGTCTAATTTATATTACATACTTCTAGTACAATCAGATTAACATTTTGTTTCTTTTAGCTAACTCAGATTGGGAGAGACGTATAACAGAGGCTCGCAAAAGGCTGTCAGATGGCTTCTTTTTTAAAAAAATTCATTTTATGGAAGCTTTAGCCCTTTTCCTTCTTTTTCTGTCACCTCATTTCTTAGTTATGTAGACAAACCACTTAAATCTCAATTAATCATTTTGACAAACAATGTTTTTATACTAACTTCCAGTCTTCCATGGTAACTGTATTAGCGTCGTCAGTTGACGGAAGTATCAAATTTATTAAGGTTATTTATTTGTATCGGTTATATAAAAGTATAAATATAATAAAATATTTGGATAAAGTCAGTGTTCTTTATACAGGAGAGCGGGAAATTCAGGACGACCACCGGGAAGCGCATAAGTACGGTGAAAGCTTGGGGAAGAAGCAGATAGAAGTATTTATTGGCAAAGGTTTTGTAATGCTGCTAGATTCTCTTTTCCTTTCGTTTGGGATCGAATCTTTTAAATATGCTCAAAACATTTGTGACCCTACACTTCTATTTTTTCGGTTTAATGTTTTTTTACCCTAGCGAAGAAATTATCAAATTATATATTTATAGGCCCTTTCTCAAAAAAAAAAAAAAAAAAAAAAAAAAATATATATATATATATATATATATATTTTTTTTTTTTAAATAGGCCAAGAAGAAAAGAAGTATACGAGCATGCAATTCTGATTTATCATATTGCATATTGGTTCTTTCTTTTGTCCATCTTTGAGTTACATTTAGATCTCTTTTTTCTCACATTGTATGTGGGCAATATGATTATATGCATTTACTAAATTAGGTATATTATTTACTCGAAAAACGACAAATGAGTGCTTTTATGGGGGTCAAACTTCATTCATTCATAACTTAACAAAGCTTACATCTCCAAAGTGGAGTTAGACAAGAGCATTAGAGCATTCTTTGCTAAACCATCAGCTACAGTTCTTCAGTATTGGAATAAAACTAAACAATAGAGTTAAAGGATCGATTCAACACGTAAATGTCATGAAAGATACTTTTGATTGCAATCTCAGAGGACGAACCTTTGAGAAGAGATATGAGATCACTTTTACAATCTGATTGACAAGTTAAGTCTTTGAAACCCGAAGAGGCAACGTCTATAATTGCTGCTCTAATACTCAGGGCTCGACAATATCTGATAAAACAAGCCATCTGTCAGAGGTTCCGGTCTTTAGACAGTTCTCTGACTTCAACTGGAAAACCCAACCCAAATGAGTGCTTTTTTGTTTGTGTAAATAACATGTGTTTTTTTTTCCGAAAAAGAAAGTAATACGTACTATTTTAGGTTAATTTGTTGCATAACCATTATGGTGAAAAAATTCACAAAATAACCATACTTTGGAAAGTGTGTACATTTGACGTCCACTTAGACTGTTTTCTCCTTAATGTGTGTGGGTATATTATATATAAACCCAAAATACTATTTTTGTTTTTGTGTACATATAGAATAAATCTAAATGTATAGAGAAAAAACAATGTTTTAAAAATCGGACCAACATTGATTTGGCATTGTAATAATATGAATTTTTTACGAAGTTTTTTTTACAATTTGCAGCTTAATTGAATTTGAAAAATGGGTTTTAATATCGAATTGGATCACCGGTTTGGCGAATTTCACCGGTTTTAACCAGATTTGTCGGTTTAACTCAAATTCGGTTTTTAATGCAGCCCGAAACCAGTTAGAAGGCCAAGTCACGGTCCGACCAGCTGGTCCAGTCTGGTTTTCAAAACACTGAGAGAGAGGGAGGGAGGGAGGGATGGGGAGAGAGAGAGAATTACATTTATGTTCTATGTTTCTAAATAGAATAGAACACAACAAAATTGTGTATAATCCAAAAAGAAACTCTAACTATGCTATATATATTTTTAAGATAGTATAAATTTTATAATGCTAGTTTAGAGAATCCCACCACAACTAAGTGTTTTTTTTGTAAGGGTAAAGGGATGAATATCATTTACTTAATTAACTTTCACAATATGGTTACTTACCTAACTAATTAACCCTTGCATAATCATTGTTTGATATTGCACCATATCATATGGTAGAATACAAAAACACTCGCATAAATTGGTTCTCTTTCTGTATATATAAATATGATTTTTATCACACTCTTTTAACCACAAAATAAATAAATAAGATGAAGTTTTGTGTAAAGAACAATTGTACTTATGTAATTTTATCATATCATTAACAAATTTTTTAGTCCATTTTTGTTGTTGTACACTGAAAGGATATATCCTTGCAAAGAGGAAAATAAAAGAGATGTCTCCAAAGAATGGATATATCAGATATTAATGATTTATAAATGGTATAGTTATTAGACATTAGTTAATAAGAAAATGACTTTCAAAATGCTGAATTTTAAAATTAAAGGAGAATGTGTGTAATGGTTATTCTAAGTAAAAGAGACCACATTGCTTCTTTGTGTTATGCTTTTCCCCATCTTATATTCTTTTGTTCTTTTGTGGAGAAATTCGCACCACTACTATCTTTTTCACACTTTAATTTGTTCCATCAATTTCGAAATTGTTTTCACTAATCTTGATATATAAAGGTACTAGTAACTTAATTTGTTAATTTATAACATCAAAAATATACAATATATATACTAGGATTGGTCCCCCCTACTGGCATGAAGTTATAAAAAAACTATTTTATATGAATTTACATTAAATATATGAAACATTTTTTAAGCGTGTTTTGGATTCAGTTTTCTTTATTTTACAGGTAGATGCTATGTGTACACTCAGATGTGTGATTAGGCAACATGTCTTGTTTTTGAGTCAATGACAATACTGTAGATGATCCTTTACAATGACATGGTTAAAAGATGTTAGTAATGCTTAGGTGACAATACAAACTAGATGAGAAAACAATCTATGCAATTACTGTGAGAATGCATTACCTAAGTAACCTAACTATCCCAATTGCATTGTCATTATTACATCTTGAACATGTAAAATATTATGTAGTTTTTTATATATATTATAGAATGTTGATCAAATTTTTATGTGCATACTACGGAAGATAGTGGAGAGGGAACATATTTGAAAAGTTTGTGAACTTTCAAAAATAACCTTATAGGTGAACTTCTTGAGAATGAATTCTAATCTCGTGAGAGGACATCATTTTCAGGAGAACTTCTCCAAGTTTCTTTAAAATAAATAATTAATTAAAATTTGATATGGTAAAATCTGTATTGTGAGAACACATGTAGATCAGTCTCTCAAACAACCTTCATAATAGTTGAACATAGGTACAACATATTGGTTGCTGACTTTCGGTGGATTAAGGTTGTTGCATATGCATGTCTTAAACTTCTTAATAGTGAACATTTAATCGCTATTTCATAGTCGTTTACTTTCTTTTGTATATGTAAATCATTTAGTTGTCATAAGAATAATTAGGCTTTTTGACAAGTGAGGATTTTCGTTATATGGTGAAAGTAAGAGGAGGAGGAACATATGACTAAAGCTTGCAACGAGTCGGAGCAGTCAAGATACAACGAGTCGACGAGAACATGAGACAGAGATGTTGACGATGTTTTGTATGCATTTTGTCATGATTTAGTTTATGTTTTTTTGTTCATGTTGTTTCAGTAGGTCTCCTTAAATTGCTGATCAAACTACCAAAATTTCAGAAATATTTGTAATTTATTCTTACACAACATCATGTAAAAAAATACAACTAAATTTCAGATTTATTTGCTCTGTATTCCTAAAGTCAAAACAATAGCAATAATTGAAGTTTCGTTTGTTTCACTAGTTCCTGTTTTATTTTTGGTGTTTGGTAGCTTGGACATCTTTGTACCAGCCATGCCGCCATGGTACTAGAGCTTTTTGTTCTTGTTCTTGTTCTTCTTCCAATGAATGTACCAAGTGGAACAATTTTTTTCTTGAAGAAAGAACTTGTGGTCAGCAACATTGATAAGCTTTCCATCGTCCATATCAAACGTTCAGTCTAAATCTTCAAATCAAGCTTAGTTCTGAACTAAAAATGAATATTTAGTAATGATGGTTAGTGATTTCTATCGGCTGAGATTAACATTTTTATGTGCGTGTGTTCAGGTTCTCCCACACCCACATCGGAGTAGAGCACCTTTACAAGATATTGGTATACACGTTTAATTACCAAAGATACAAAGACGTATGTTGAGGATTCTATCGGTTTCCTGAAAGCTTCAATGTAGCTCAAATCGCAATCAATCAATCTGAGTGTGGAATCGAATCAAGTGAGAAATTAAACGACACAAGATTTTTTGTTAACCCGGTGTTCACCGCACTCCTCCGATGTGGAGAAGCCGCTATACTCACCGGAGAGAGAATTAGGTCTCTCAACCTTTCCAATAAATGAAACTGAGAAGAGTACAATCACCGGAGGTTACACTTGCGTTCTTCATGTCTCAGTTACAATCACCACGAGATACAAATGGAATGGAGGAAGAAGATACAAGAAGCTGAGCCTAGATACACAGAGAATCTCCTTCTCTCTCTCACCAGCTCCAACACTCTGTCGCGAGCTCTCTCACTACCTCGAGCTCTCAGTCGCGAGCTCTCTCACTCAGCCTTGACTCTCTCAATCCGGATCGAGCTCTCGCTCACAGTCTTGAGCTTTCTCAGCTCTCTTCTCAGATTCTGTTGCAGACGCTTGACGTCGTAACTCCTTCGTCTCTTGATGACGATGACTTGATGAAGCTCAGAAAATATCTTCAGCTTAAGTGGTTAATGACTCTCCACTTGAAGTTAGCCGAAGCATACCTAACTCACATGCCTTTCATCAGACCAACATTAGCTTGAGTAAACCTTCTCCTTGGCTGAGAGACTTAAAAGATAAGATGACATATTTCTACAATCTCCACCTTGTCATCGATCTTCTTCATGTATCTACCTTCCCTTGAGCTTTCTCCTCATGTACTTGAGCAAACTTGCTCATCTGCAACTCCCTGCAGATTCTTGCATCTTCTCAGCTCCATATAGCTTTGAATAAAGCATATTCAACTTCATCCATCTTTGAGCATCACTGCTCAGCTTCAATACTTCCTGAAATTAGTTTCCTCCAAGCATCTCAACCCGTATCCATCTTGATACAACCTGAAGACTTCCTTGCCACTGCTCTTTTGAACCTCTTACCGAAACTCCACCTCAACAGCTTGTCTTCATACAATCAATCACCATCAATGAACCAGACATGAAACTCACAAGGCATGGCTGTGATGTTAAACACTTTTTTTCATTCTTGAGCACTGTCTTCTTAAGTTGATAAACCTCTCTAACACAACCTTGTGTTAAGCTCAACTTCTTCATTGATCTTCCTTTGGCAGTTTCCACTTGAGACCACTTATCAGTAACTCAACACACTCCATAAGCTTCAACTTTGACTAGTATAGATTAGCCTATGACGCTTGACGTGTTACTGCAATTAAGGTCTTCAAATAATCTGCCAAAACCTGAACTGATGCTTGCTTGAAACTCTTTAGGAACTTGAATCTTTTTCCTCAAACCAGAAGCTCCTTGATTCAAAACTTTTGAAACCAATCTCAACAGCCAGTAGACACCAACTGCTTAACCTGCGATTTTCCTTACAACAACTTGAATGAACACACTGACTTGAACACCACTTTGCACCGCTGCTGTTGCCAACAGAACACGCCGCTTAACACAACACGGTTAAGAAGACTTTCGATACAAGATCTCTGCTCAAACTCTGCCCAACAAATCATTGCAACCCTGCAACCTGAATCCTCTGTAGACCCATTTGATTCACCTCAAAAAGCACCTGAGATCAGAATCAAAAATACTACTGACATCTCTTGCAGAAAACCAGAAACATATAAGTTTCCTCCCTGATTCAACTAGCCTTCTGTCTAGCCAAGTCAGCCTTGAAACCTGAACTTGAACCGATGTTGAAACTCAACAAATCATGCCCCATAGCTCCACCTTGTTGTGAGTACTTTCGACCCTACTTCCCTTTCCAATTCCCTGAGCAAACAAGACAGTACCAGTAGCTCGAAAAACAATTTGTGTACTCTTTAACCGTATCTCTCATCATAAGAACCTGAGATACTCAAGAGATACTTTCTTTACAGCTTCTTTCACATCAATATCGAGCCCATGATGTGTTTACCCTGCTGTGCCAGACCTGCAACACATTTAATAGTGTGTAAACTCCACCAAAAAATTTGGTACTTGCATCATAGATCTTCTCACAGCTGAACCGAAGACACTTCTTGGCTCAACAAATTTTCCTCTAGTGTTCTTCACACTTAGGCTCCACACTTGTTAATCCTGCAAGTGTCTTTCTTACTGAGAAGATTTCCACTTCCTTCTGATGCACACATACAACTTAGCACTTCTCAAGTTGCTGTCTCAGAAACCAGTTCATAACATGTTTCTTCTTCAGCCTTCTCTAGGACTTCAAACCAGTTGCACATGCTGTGAAAAGCCTTGCCTTTATGCTGTCTTCACACGCCACATTATACCTTCTGAAGTGATTTACTTTGAGAAACTTCAGCAAGCCCTAGCTTCTCTTAATTCTCGTTAGAGAAAAAAATACCAAGATCACTTCTATATACTTCATCTCAGACATTCACAAAACCTGCATGCAACTTTCTATTGTTTCAGCAACCTTGACTTCTTGTAGTTTTAGAGCCTGCTCACATTTGATTTATGCCAAAGCTCAGACTGATATTCATCAATCTTCACCTTATACCATAGATCAAAACACCTTTGATTTCTTCTCCAGCAAAGCCAACATAAACTTTTATTTACCGCTGCTCAAAACTCTGATCATACAAGATTCTTTGCTGAAAAATAGCTCCATCCAGAAACTGTGTTTCTCTCTGATTCTGCCTTGAAGTCACTGCACTTCAGATTCTCTTGTAGACACTGCACTTGGCTCTCTTCTCCTTCTTGTTACCACACAAGATCAGAATGAATCCCATAACCTGCTGAAATCTTATTAGCAGAACTTCTAAACCAACAACACTGCTCCACCTGAAGGCATAAGCAGCTGAGAAGACTTGAGAAATCCGTCTGAACCAGTAGCACTGCTCCCCCTGAAGCCAAAAAAACATCTGAAGATATGCACTACAACACTTGTAGAGGCAAGACTCCACCTGAAAACAGTAACCCCTCAGACCTCAACAAATTTCTCTTCACACATATCATCCATTCTCAGTCCTAAAACATTCCTGCACTTTAATCTTGATCCATTAAAGTGCTCTGTGTATTTGACTGAATACATGGCTTCTTGCTTCAAAATATGTGTCAAAACTTATGACAAAATATCTTCCTTTTGCAGCCATTTAACCTCAGTCACGTTTACCCAAGAAACCACCAAGAGTCATTGCTTCTTCAAAGCAATTCATGTACCACCAAACTGAAAATGCTTCAGACCATCTGCATCTTTTCTGAATTTTAACCAAAATCAGAACCCATGCGCTCTGCTCTTGTCTCATGTGCTCCACCTTCTTGTCTCTGAAACTTCAACCGGTCTTGGACTTGAGTTTCTGAAAACGTGAGCTACCATAACCTGAGACATTCCCGCAGATTTTAACTTGTAACATCCCTGTCCAAGAGGAAACAGAACCAGCAAAACCAATTTCTTACTTTCTTTTCCTGTGGAACACAAAACTAGAAACTTGCTCCCTGTTCTAGTTTCTTTATCACTGATATTCAATCAGCCTTGCTTCAGAGTTCATCACCTTTAATATTTTGTAGAAACACCTTTGAGTTTAGACAGTAAGATCTCTTCACCGAGCTTGCTCCTGTTCCTCACAACATCTCACCAAGCTGCTACTTGTTGACACCACAAATAAATCTTTGTACCAACATATACTTGCAAAAGGCTGTACATTCTTTGCCTTTGCTCTAGCTGCTTCTTCCCGGAGATACAACATGTTTCTGCATCACTAACTTGATGACTCTTTCGCTATCACCCGAAGCTTCTCATCTCACTCATCCAATGAGACTGACTTCTATCCTGAGACTGAACCCACGCAGAACCACTTCTGTTTATCACATTATTGCCACTGAAGAGTAGCCACAAATGTAACAGCCTTTATTCATTTAGTAGAAAGCCAGCCTTGTTGCTACCAGCTCTATTTCTGATCTTCTGATAACTCTGATCATCGCTACCTGAGCTCCTCATATCCACAAGAGTCTGATCCTTTACCCTTGTGACTGAACCTGCAGACCTTCAGCTCAAAACCTCTGAAAACTGAACCAACCTTAAAGCTTCAAAATATTGAACCTGTCTTGTTCCACAACTGAGTAAACCTCACTGTCATGCTTCTCTGCAACTTCCTTTCACTTGAATCCTGGAACCTTTAATCAACACCCAAATAGCCATTGAAACACATACCAACATCAACTTCTAAGGCGTCCCCTAGACCTGAGATTCATAAGTGCCACCAACTGCCATTTTCTCAATCTTCTGAAACAACACTGCATATTTCTTCCACAAACGACCTGACCAAAACACAATCTGACACCAGACCCGAGCCTTGATCATCCTTTGCAAAGATAACACACATTAGAATATGATTTACCAGCCATCACAGCCTCTCTCTGTGACTGCAGCAAAACAAGAACACCTTATCTTCAAGATTTTAGCCTGAAAAACTGATGAACTTGATTTGATTCAAGCTTCTTAAGCCACATTTGACTTAACCTGAATCAATCTTCAACACGAGATATCACCGGAGAGGATTATATCAGCAGCTGCGAAGAAGACGACGATCTCTCAGCCTTCATATCCTCCGATGAAAACGAAGGCACGCAGCTGGAACATGAGAAAGCAATGGTGAATCAAGAGCTATGATCTTTTCCTTGATCTCTCTATCTTGTACTTGCTTTCTCCTTCCTCTGAATACTCTCTCCCTCACTTTTGTAACTCGTTCTTGCTTCAGTCTTTATGGATCTTCCCCTTTTTGTGAACAGCGCAACATCGCTTACAAGTTTCTTTATCATAATCTCTCACCAGACTATGACTCTAGTCTCAACATAGATAACCTTGCTTCTGCACGTGGTTTCACAAACCACAAACCAACAGATCCGATTGGATCTTCCACCGTGAACGTTCTTTCCTCCGCTTCCGACGTCGTCTTCGTCTACCTCAAGCAAACGTCGCTTTCTTCTTCCTTTGACGTTGACGCTGCATAAAAAACGACATCAGCTTTGATTCGTCACACTTGATATGAGAGCGATGCGATCTCGAGACTACAGAACCTCTGATTTTTCTTCTTCATAATCGATCAAGCTTCGTTGCCATGAATCCTTGAATCGCCATAACCAACGCTCTGATACCACTTGTTGAGGATTCTATCGGTTTCCCGCAAGCTTCAATGTAGCTCAAATCGCAATCTAATCGCAAACAATCAATCTCAGTGTGGAATCGAATCAAGCGAGAAACGACACAAGATTTTTTGTTAACCCGGTGTTCACCGCACTCCTCCGATGTGGAGAAGCCGCTATACTCACCGGAGAGAGAATTAGGTCTCTCAACCTTTCCAATAGATGAAAC
>NC_027753.1:29477400-29508980 GCF_000695525.1 Brassica oleracea var. oleracea
ACTCTCTCACTCCGGATCGAGCTCTCGCTCACAGTCTTGAGCTTTCTCAGCTCTCTTCTCAGATTATGTTGCAGACGCTTGACGTCGTAACTCATTCGTCTCTTGAAGCTCAAGTGGTTAATGACTCTCCTAACCCCACTTGAAGTTAGCCAAAGCATGCCTAACTCACGTGCCTTTCATAAGACCAACATTAGCTTGAGTAAACCTTCTCCTTGGCTGAGAGACTTAGAAGATAAGATGACATATTTCTACAACGTAGACTAAAGAAACAGAACAAAACTCATCTTTATGTGCGTGTTTTCAGATTTCTACTTGCTTTAAAAAAAAACATAACAAAACAAAAACTCATCGTTTACCTTAACGGTGATAATACACGTTTCTGTTAACTTATTTAATGGCATGCCTAATATAGTTCAATCAACTAAAGTTTATGATTTAAAGTAAAAGTCAACGAAAATTTAATGTTTTAAATTCTCTTAAAAAAACTTATGCTTTTAATGGCCATATTTTGAAAGTTCGGAATTTGTATGTCTATTTTTTTTTTTGGTAAAAATGTAAAGATTTGTATGTCCATTTTCCCATAGATATTCTGCAGGCAGCACAAATGCTTCATTTATGGATGTGTAAATAAATCTGCATTTGCATCCACAGTCATAATAATCTACTATCCCGATGTGGACAAGTTTGTTGTGCTTCCGAAACCCAACTTCAACCATAAAAGAAGATAAATAAATATATAAATGGCATGGAGCGAGATGAGATTTGGATATTTGTAGATATTGATGGATCAAACTGGGACACTTTTTTTTTAATTAGACATCTAAATTTAAATTTAGGTATTTTGAAATTCCAAAAGATCCAGTATATGCCCATTACTCGATTGGGACTGCTGAAGCCACTAGGCCACTGAGCCATTGGGAAATTTGATCATTTTGGCCCATCATTAAATACAGAGTCCAACATTCTTTCAAAATGTTTGGGTCACTCTAGTTCCTTGTAGTATTCGTTGTGGCCATACGACTGACACACGGCGAGGATAAGATACAATAGAGGTCGACGCCACCATGCACCTGGACCGCTCTGAGTCATAAGACGCGGATTCTTAACATCTTTGACTTTTCATTTTTCTCTACAACTCAATTTATCCTAATTTAAAACATGTTACCTCACAAGACGCGGATTCTATATTTTATAATGTGCTACAAACTTGCACACAAAAGCGGAAACAATACTTTAAAAAGTTCACGTTATACCAATTTACACATTTTTAATCTAAACTGATGTATACTGACAAAAAAAAACTGATGTATAATCTAACATTCAATCTAATGCTGCAATTGAGAGCCCAAACACAAACACTATGGATTTTTAAATGTGTAATCAAACATAACCTTTAAATGTTTTAGCTCTTATAACTGAATGATTTATTTTTGTTATACTATATTTGAATAGTTAATCGTTTTATCCAAAGTAAAACCATTGCGTACAAATGAATGTTGTGAATTCTATAACACATAGTAGAACCATGTTTATGATGTGGAAACAGTGGAAAAATCACTATCGGCTATATATTTTTCTTCGACTACAGTTTTTAGATTGTTAACGCAAAATCTAGATTCATGAATCGAGGGACTGAAATTAGGGTTGGGACTAATCCTTTAACGAAATGGTCTATTTATTGGTGATTTTCCGAGAGATAAAATGGATTGAAATGTTAATAACATTTCTAGAATAGTATCGAAAGCACTGTGGCCTAGTGGTCAACGTTTAAAGGTTTTTACACCCATGTCTAGGGTTCGAATCTTAGGCGACGCAATTTCTCCACCAAGAGGTCTGAATTTCAATTGCCGAAGAAGGTGAATTATGCAGAAAATGCTTACAAGAGATCTTTAGCATGGCGCAAGAAGTACCGTCATAAATGAATCTCACAGGACGGCACAGAGTATTGTAGTCAAATATGAATCCTCATAAGACAGGTAAAATTGTCGGCTGTAATATCATTTATGTAATGTTTCTCATAATTTGTAATAGCACAAAAAAAAGTATTGAATGGACATAATATTTCTAGGGTTTGCATTGAAGAAGATAATCCCTTTTATGACGACCTTCATCTCCTCTTCATAGCATCTTATTACCTAGAGTGAATCTTTTGAGGCTCAGAGATGATGGACTTTTGAGGAGACGGTCGAATTCCTGTATAAAATCCAGCACCAACATGAATGGCCCTTTAAAAATATCACATTTGTAATGTACTTGAACATCTGGCTCGATCAGCAACTGAAAGAATACGTGTTATAGTTCATCAATCCTTTTACGTGTGGCGTATAATTCTTTTTAGGAAACTGGTCAGTACGGCGTGTAAGTATAATCAGTGTATCGGCCTTGTATTCTTGTGGTGGGGATCGTTCCTTGTTTTGTCGGTGAGCCGGATTGAATTTTTATTTTAAAATTTTAATATGGATTAGTTTCATCTCTGTGGGAAAAAAGCAGTATACTATAGACCAAGCAAATTCAAACTCATTCGTTTAATCAAACACTCAAAAATTATACTAAATTTCGTAGCAACTCCTAAATTACACTAGGACTTTATGGAGTACACATCTATGAATATATGTGAACTAATAACATCATTTTATAATAAAGTCAAAAATAAAAGAAGACATTTATTAAAAAATGATTTCAATTAATTAAAGTATTCAAAATAGCCATTTTTACCATGATTACATAATCTGATACGTACTAAGTTATATATTTAAGGATTTTTAACGTTAAAACCCCTCAACTATGTTTGTTTTGGGTAAAAACTCTCAAACTAAGTATTTAATGTAAAAGCCCCCAAACTAACTTTATTTATCGAAGTAAACCCTAACAGGTCATAATTACCAATACTACCGGTAAATCTTTAGTTTAGGGGTTTCTACATTAAGTAAACATAGCTGAGGAGTTTTACCATTAAAAGTAAAAAAAATCAATTTTATAATATTATCTAAAAATTAGTAACTTAAATTTTCAAAATTAGTGTTTTTAATTTTTTTTTGTAAATATATGAGTTTGATGTGTTTTAACATCAACATTATATATGTATAAATTAAAAATGTAAAAACCGAGAAAATATAACAAAAATATATAAAGAATTTAGACGCAGTAAGACTTTCTTCCCTAACTTCCGAATCAGACATATTTCAAGAGCACAAAATACTATGGCGGACAAGCTTGCAAGTGGTGCGAGGAGTTCTCCTTCAGCTATGTTATATGTCGATTCAATACTTTCGGCTTCGCTTTCTGAATCGCGTGGTCAAGTTACTTAGTTCTCGTTTATGTTATAAAAAAAAGTTACTAATTTTTAAATAATATTATAAAATTTTGATTTTTTTTTTTTAAAAAATTAATGGTAAAACCATTCAACTATGTTTACTTAATGTAGAAACCCCTAAATTAAAGATTTACCGGTAGAAATGGTAATTATGACCTGGTAAATAACGTTAGTTTGAAGATTTTTTCTTAAATACTTAGTTTAAGGGTTTTTACCCCAAAACAAACTTAATTGAAGGGTTTTAAAGTTAAAAATCCTATATTTAACAATATAACGTCTGATTGTGTCCATCAAATATAAGTCGGGTCAATCATATTGGAAATTGTGAAAGCTAACTTTGATTTGAACCTGAGCATAATCTTATTCCGAAGATTTTTGTTGTTTTGCTTGACGTAATTTTACAGAAGAAAAAAGTCGACCAAGGAAATCCCGAAAAGCATCCCTAGGTTACGGTCCAAACTCGAACTAAGACGTGGAACATTACAGATGTGTAGTGATTATACCCTTGACTGCTAAGTGCTAATTCATATACACAGTGGAAAACATGAAGTTTCGACTTAATTTAACAATAAAGTTAAACTGGCATTTTCGTGCTTAAAATAGTCAAATCAAGATATGCGTTTGAAAATATA
Organism: Brassica oleracea var. oleracea; assembly: GCF_000695525.1. Classification (NCBI taxonomy): domain Eukaryota; kingdom Viridiplantae; phylum Streptophyta; class Magnoliopsida; order Brassicales; family Brassicaceae; genus Brassica; species Brassica oleracea. The sequence goes on from NC_027753.1 coordinate 29,481,346, forward strand.
AGAGAAGAAAACTCAGACATATCCATATGATAAATTTAATTTGGTAGTCAATATTTACCAATGAAAAGTAATACTGTAGTTTATGAGTTTAGGTATGTATCATTAATGCTGTCAAACGTTATACCAAGACGTGCAAATATGTCCTTCTGAGTTTTGACTTAGTCCAAATGTAGCCTTTGTTTATCTTTGATTTTTTTTGTAAAGGTTCCCTTTGTGTTGGGCTTTGTTACCGGAAAAACTTAGTTTTTGCCTGATTTGTCTCCAGGGTTATGTTTCATACCACCGGCTTCGAGTATCAAAAACTTATCCCACCCTTGTATCTCTGAAGTTAATCTAATCTAATTAGTGTTAAAAAAATAAGAGTTTTGACTTAGTCGTGGTTACTACGAATACAGACCGGGCAAGTGAGTGTGTCTATCCAAAATCACAACTACTAAGTACCATGTCAACTAAAATTTTAATAACCATCCGGTCGTACATAACTATTATCTAGACTTATGTAAAAAAAAAAACTATTATCTAGAATTATTTAACAAAACAAAAACCATATCTAGACTTCGCATCACATCAGCTGGAGTTTGTTTCCACGGAATCTAATAAAACTGGAAAAAAAAGTGTAAAATGGCTTCAAAGTATGTGAAAAAAAAATACCAATCATACACTTCATCATACATTCTTTTTTTTTTCCTTTTGTAAAAGTTGATTCGTCACATAGTATTCTAGATCTCTGGAAAACATTTGACATTAGTGTGTTCACACTATATTTGCCATGCGACAGTCTTACAACGATTCGAGAAAGAGTACGCTGACGTGTCATATGTAGAGATTTTCTCAGACTAACTTTACAAATTTATTGTAATATTTTTTCCTAAATAAACCTCTACAAAATCGCTTTCCTAATATAATATATTTATGTTTTTTACATGGTTCCACGGTTTATACAAAGGTTTCATATAGCAATACAAATTGCAACAAACTAATTGACATTTCTTCTCTTTCGTAAAACTCTCAAACTCGATTACACAATATGCTCTAGTGTTCTTTATCAATTCTAAACTCACATACAATTTCGAGTTGCTAATATATTACATGATACATTTTATAAAAAATGAACTCAAATAATCTCAAACTTTAAAGATGATTAGTTTAGAGTGTTCCATATCAAAATAACATAATTCATAAACAACTTTGAATCAATCAGTAACAGACCATTGCATACCTCTTTTTACTCAATAATAGTTGAAATGATAATATATTGATTTTAATGATTCATTTCACCATCGATCAAATTGTAGTGAAATGATTTGTCTTAATAATTTTTTTCTTTTTTTTCAACTAGATATTTGATTTGATTTTGCATGTTTTTAGAAATGAAAATTTGAAATCATTAGTTGGACATCATGACTGTCTAAAACTCATATAATATGAAACCAAACAAATAATAATAGTTTTTGGTTTATCACTGAAAAAAACAAAAAACTCAAGCATTTTAACCGAACAAATCAAAATAAATATAAATTTAGAATGGTAGTTATACTTTAGGAGATTAAAAACCAAAAAATAACATAAAACCAAACTGATATCTAGATTAAACATATTTAATGTTTTTTTGTCTTAAAATAACACAACTAATAATCTCATTCTGTGTAATGCGCGGATTATTACCTGGTAAATAAATAAAATTGAAACATATATTTATTTTGTGTTAACTATGAAGAGTTTGAGCCGGTTTAATTTCCCAGATTTGGAACTTGCATACGTTAATACTATAGACATGGTATATTCATTTTTTCATTAAATTTCAAATTAGGAATATCAACACATACGTTAAACTACTAGCATAGTACGTCTGATGGTAAACATAATTTTCATGTGTTCATTTTTTAAACTTATTCTCAACACTTTTTAAAATGAAACTCGTTGGAATAAAAGTACAAAGAGGTAAAAAGATAAAAATACATTGTCCCAACTATTATTACTATTTTTCTCTCAGCGGATCACATTCTTGCAACTATTCAAATGAGACAAAAACACATAGTTCTCCAACTTTTCTTTGGACACACATAAATTTCCAACAAAATAGCAAGCAGAAAAAATTGAAATGCAATTGCAACTAGTGTAGGTACTACTGTTAAGCAATGGTACATATTAGGCAACTAAACTGGACTCACCACACTGTCCTGACTCTCTTTGTATTTCCTACCGACCCAATAATAACATTTTAAATTATTTCCCTTAAAATCTCTATTACTGTCAGTGTTTTTATTTTTATTTTATTTTTTGTCAACTTGTCAGTGTTTTTATTTTTATTTTTTATTTTTCTTTTGTCAACTTGTCAGTGTTTTTATTATTATGATCCACAGATACATACCGAAGCTTTATTTGACCAACATGCTACCGAAATCTAAGAAAAGAAAATTCAAATAATCTCGGCCCTATATATAGACGCTAACGCAAAGTAGAAATCTCATCAAACAACAGCTGTTCAATTCATATCCCACAAAAACACAAAAAAGCAGCTGCGAATTTGATATATATAATCTCTCGTACTTCCAGAAACCAAAAGCTAAGCGTTATGGGATCCATAAATGGTTCAAAAAATGATGAGTGCGTAAGGCTGTTAGGAGCATGGCCTAGCCCTTTCGTGCTGAGGACTCGGATCGCACTTAACCTAAAGCGTGTAGCGTACGAGTATCTCGAAGAAGAAGATACTTTGAATTCGGAGAGCGTGTTAAACTATAACCCCGTCCATAAACAGATCCCTATCCTCATCCATGGCAATAAGCCAATCCGTGAATCTCTCAACATCGTCATGTACGTTGATGAAACTTGGCTCTCAGGTCCTCCCATACTTCCCTCTGATCCCTTTGATCGTGCCGTAGCTCGCTTTTGGGACGTCTACATCGATGAACACGTAAGTCATGTTTAATTGTTTGTCTTTGCCCCCAGCTCTAGAAAAAAAATAAAACCACATACACACACTTTGATTGTATGTTTGTATAATCATTCTATTTTTCTTGAACTTTTATAGTGTTTTACATCAATCAATGGAGTGGCAGTAGCAAAAGACGAGGATGAAAGAAAGGCGGCGATAGCAAAGCTAGGGCAATGTATGGCTCTATTAGAAGAAACGTTTCAAGAATGCAGCAAAGGGAGAGGCTTCTTTGGAGGAGAAAACATTGGATTCATCGATATCGGTTTCGGATCAATGTTAGGTCCTCTCAAAGTTCTAGAGAAATTTACCGGGTTCAAGTTCATACATCCAAAGAACACACCAGGTCTTTTCCACTGGGCAGACAGATTCTACGCCCATGAAGCAGTCAAGCCTGTCATGCCCGATATTGAAAAGCTGGTCGAGTTTGCTAGGCTTAAGTTCAATACTTCAATCTTTAAATGAGGACCAAAAGAAGAAGACCAAAGGTTATAATTTATTTTTTAAATAAATAGACGACTTAAAAATTACCATATGTATCCGAATAATCGAGATCGAGGAATAAGATGTTAGACTCGATTCATTGAAAGACACAGTCAAAAAGTTCTTTTGTTGATTTTTTTGTTTTGGGTTGAACTTTTGTATGATTTATTATGTATAATATGAGCGAACGTAATATTTTATATCTAAAGCTAAATATCACGTGATATCCATTGAACAAGGAAACTTCGCCACATTTCATCAATTGGAAAAACCTCATAAATACACATAGCAAGTGGGAACTGATGAAGACACTAGTAGAACACCACATTGACGCTATTGGTATTATGGGCCAATTAGTCAACGTACTGATGTACCCAACGTTCTAAAAATCGGTCTAGGCGGCGCCTCCGCCTAGGCGGCAACTCGGTTTTATCCGAAACGATTTTTTTAAAATCCGATTTATACCAATTTATATGATTCAAATTGGTTTAAACTGTTCTAAATTGGTTAAAATTAGTTAAAATCGATCTAAAATTGTCTATATATGTTAAATTAAGCAATAATATTATTACAGATCAACAAATTTGTCTACTTTCTTCTGTTTTGTATATCTAATTTTGATTATTCATCACAATAATTTTATAATTAAACCTAAAAATTAAAATATATCATATAAATATATAAAATATATAAAATAAATCAATAATTTGCTAACGCCTAGGCCTCGTCTAGGCTCCGAATAATCCGCCTAGTCGCTAGTCTTCCATAAAGCGCCTAGTTACCGCCTAGCGATTTTTAGAACATTGGATGTACCTGAATTACTTTCTGAATTTACTAGTTCACCATACTGATACTCTGATCGAATACATGCTGGTTCTATCAATTTTCTCTCAGTATATATAACTAAGTAATGAAGATCAACAAAACAGTTCTTTAGAATAGACCGACACAGTATTGTAGAAAATTATAAATGATTATCTCTTCTCTTACAACTACGCTATCTGTAAATCTGTAATAATTTTAATTGACACTTCAAAAACTGTTCATAATTAGAGTTCTGAGAAACATGAAGATAACTTTGATACGTGCTGAGATGGAAATCTTATTTTGGACAACTTCATGTATGAAAGACATGAGAATAACTTCGATACTACTCGGACCTAGTGGACATGACTACAAATCTGATGGACTGGCCAACAGTGGCGATGGAGATTGTGACCTTTTAAAGACTATATGAGGACTTCGAAGATGTGAGCCTTATTCATATTCCTCGGAGTACAAATGGTCTGACGGATGCGTTAGTAAGAGAAGCAAGAACTATATACTATATTTTCTCTCATATATATCAGACACGAACAGACAAATGTACTCTTCGAGGAATTGACTCTTCTGACCAACACCTGATCTAATTTAAATAGACAGTTGACAAAAAACATTGGAGTTCTTAAATTTGGAGCATATGCAAATGTTTCTTATGCATGTGGTCAAGACCGGTCCATTGAATTACTTACGCTAATATAGTCGCGGTTTTTAAATAGTAGAAAAAGGGAAGGCGCTGGCAATTAGATATTCTCCCTGTTTCATAATAAATGTCATTTGAATCTTTTTTTTTGTTACAAAAAATGTCACTTTACAATTCTAATGCAAAATATATTTATTTTCAGCTGAAAATTAATTGTAAACTGCATTGATTTTATAAATAATTTTATTTATCTCAAATACTATTGGTCAGAAAGATATAATTAATACTCCATCCGTTTCAATATACTTGATGTTTTAGAGAAATTTTGTTGTTTCATAAAAGATGAAGTTTGCACAAATCTATGTAACTTTAACTTTATCAAAACTGTATAACCAATTAGATTTTTTAATTTTTAATTTATAATTAAATAAACTAATTTTATATTGTAATTTAGCAATACTTTTGATATAAAATAGTTTTTCTTAATATTTGTGCATTGGAGTAATACATCAAGTAATAAGAAACATAGGGTGTAACAATTTACATACTCTCTCCGTTTTTAATATAAGTCGTTTTAGAGAAATTTTTATGTTCCAAATTATATGACGTTTTCGTTTTTCTATGTAAAATTTATTAACACTTAATGTTATATGACCAACGATAATATACCTTCTATTTTATTATTGGTTGATTTGTGGTTAGGTAAATAATTAATGATGTTTTTGTTTAGAAAATATAAAAAATTAATGATTTCTTAATGTATGTGCATAATTCTAAAATGACTTATATTAAAAAAAACGGAGGGAGTATATTTTTGTCACTTTCTTAATCTGTGTGAAAAATGTCAAAATGACACTACTTATTTAAAAACGGAAGAGTATTAAGAGTTCCCTCAAAGGCTGAAAGCCATACCACATAAATGAAACATGGATCTAGAAGTTCCAAATATGCCATCATTAATTAATTAATGTTCCAGAAAAATGCCATTAACTAACCATATACAATTAATTTATCAAGTCGAAGACTAAGATAAACCGAAACATATATGGATTTTCTTTGAAAACTGGCGACTCCATACCTTACTAATTAGTAAGAATATATACCTAAAAAAGGTAGCAATTAGAGGGCCATGTTATTGATGTGTATTCTCATTCAGCGGTGGGTGCCGAATTAATTTTATGTCCTTTTTTCACTATCCAATACTGGTATCTTTTATAGTTTTATTACAACTTCTCCATAATTAATTATGTGATTTAAAAAATGATACAACAATAATATTATTTGATATTTGACCGTGACTTGTAGCATAAACTTTGCATCAGAACTGCTTTTGTAACTTAATTAGGTGTTAAGTTTAGTAGCGTCTCGGGCGCGTGTGACATAAAAATGCAGAAACAATAGTCTTTAACAGTGTAAAAACAAGAATAAAGACATGGATGTAGAACAAAGAGAACAAGCACTAAAACTGGCCAAAATGTAAAGTATATAAGTATTTTTTTTTCTGACAGCGAAAAGTGTATATATAAACATAGTTAATTTGAAAATTTTAAAGTTTATTTCAACATTTTTAACAAAATAATTTTATTTTGACTATAAAATAAATTAAAAACACCGTTTTAGTCAATCATAATTCGATCATATATAGTTCGATACTTCTTATATTTAGTTGTTGTAGTTGTTGGAGAGAAGATCCCACGTTGGAAACATGAATGAGACATGAATAATATATAAGGGACTTGAACCAATCCATTTACTGTCAATTGGTTTTGAGTTGGAAGCCCATGAAACTTGTCATGGTATCATAGCGGGCCAACACCTTAACCCATTAATCCGGCCCGGACAGTGGCCCGATCATCCCATTAGCTGATGACCCATAGAAAGCTCAGTTCCACCGAAATTGCTAGAAAATAAAACATTGTCTTGAAATGGTACGATGAATTCTGCGAGATTAATGGTTATACGCACGAGGAAGAATGTTGGAGAGAATATCCCACATTAAAAATATGAATGGGACATGAATAATATATAAGGGACTTAGGTCAATCCAATTATTGTCAATTGATTTTAAGTTGTAAGCCCAGAAAATTTGTCATTAATTGAATAAATTAAGATATTATATGTATACAAGTGTGTAATCATCATGGTTGCAAAAATAAAGTTAAAGAACAAAAGGTTGTTTATAAATAGAGAATACAAAATTGTTTTGTTATGGATTTTTATTATACTTGGAACAACAGATCTTATTCTCTCAGAACTGGAAACAAATAATTATTTGAAAATAATTCGATAACATAAATAATTGAATTAAGGTGGAGACTTTGCTAAGTGATAATCTAGGAGGAGGATGCTATTGCATTTAAAAAATAACTAGTCAACAGTCAATCGTGACACTTTCGTAGTTCAGTGCCGGTCAAACTGAAACACCTTAAATTCTAACGAAAAAATCTTTAATTATAGTATTTTAAAAGCCAAAAACATAAATAAAATAAGAAAATAAATATATACACAGCCGCCAAAATGCCAGCTAAAGCAGAAGCTCAAGAAATAGAAAACATAATAATCGAATTCTTTTTTTTTTTGTAACATGGCCTTTAATAATCGAATTGTTCCTTATAAATACAAATACAATCAAATGTTAAAACAGACAAAACGATCTTTCGTCAAATGTTAAAGAACAAGAAAACAAACAACTCCATCTCTAGAGACACAACTCAAATCAATAAGAAACAAAAAAACTGAGATGACTCAGAATGGTTCGAACGGTACTGTGAAGTTGCTAGGGACATGGTCAAGCCCATTCGCCTTGAGGGGTAGAATCGCTCTACACCTTAAGTCCGTAGAATACGAGTACATTGAAGAAGCCGTGTGTTGAAATCGAAGAGCGATCTTCTTCTTAAATCCAACCCCATCCACAAGAAAGTCCCGGTTCTCATCCATGGTGACGAGTCAATATGCGAGTCTCTTAACATCGTTCAGTACGTAGACGAAGCCTGGCCGTCAAAGCCTTCCATCGCGCCACTGCTCGTTTCTGGGCTCACTTCGTCGACGGAAAGGTAACAAACATGTTCCATATCAACTTTAACTAGCTATACTACCTAGGCCATGTTTTATTACAACTGTTGTAGAATATGTGTATTTAATGTTCTGAACATGGTACAGTGCTTTTGAATCGATCAATGCGGTGGCTGGAGCGAAAGAAGACGCCGGGAGGAGCGGCGGCGGGAAACCTGATGGGGTGCCTCGTGGCGTTGGAGGAGGCGTTTCAGAAGAGCAGCAAAGGCGGAGGTTTCTGTGGAGGGGAAAACATCGGTTTCGTTGATATCGTATGTGGGGCTATAGTGGGCCCATTCTCTGTTATCGAGGTGTTTTCAGGTGTGAAGTTGTTGAGTCCAGATGTAACACCGGGCTTGGTCCAATGGGCTGAGAGGTTCAGAGCCCATGAAGCCGTGAAACCTTACATGCCTTCAGTCGCTGAGTTTGTCGAGTTCGCTAAACAGAAGTTAAATGCACAGTGAGATAACTTTTTTTAAAGAAGAAAAATGTTTGATGTTTATGCTATTAGCGAGAATGCAATAATAATTCGTTATGCCGAATATGATAAACAATATGTTTTGTGTTGATCACAATCCTTTGTTTTATTTGAGCGGTTAATGAATTTTATTATGTTTGTTATGGTGATTTTTATCAATAGATTGATGATATTATGAAAGAAAATAACAATTTAATTCATATATAATAAAATAGAGAGAATTGTCAACATTCATATCAAATGATAGTCGAGTTTGAGTCATTTTGAAAAAAAACATTCGGTTCGGCTAGTTCTAATTTACATGAAAAACACCATTACTTCCCATATTTTTGATAAGAGAATATGTCTGCATGTTCCTAACTCTGGAGATATGAAAGACGTGGAAGCTCGAAACTATATCTTGTAGAAGAGACATAATGAAATTAGCTCAGAAGCAAATGCCGAAGAGAAATTTGATTAATATAATTTTTACTATAATAAAATATAAATCTTTAAGAAGAGGATAAAAATCAAGAGATGGCAATTGTAAAGAGCATATTTATTGGTAGGTTCTTAGGTTGAAGTTCTTAGTGGAATATAAGAAACTGTTTCTTAATTTTTAACTAAAAAAGTTAAGAACCGACTCTTAAATAAGAACCAAAAAAATATGTTTATTTAAGAGTCGGTTCTTAACTTTTTTAGTTAAAAGTTAAGAGATGGTTTCTTATATTCCGATAAGAACCCAAACCTAAAAACTCCCAATAAACATGCTTCTAAAATGGTGGTTTATGAGAGTCATCTCAACACAAAATAGTTCCACGCTCCCATGTTTAAAACTGATATAAGTACCAATAAAAAGGTCTGCTTCATTGTTTTACAAGAAATTTTAATTTTATCATAAATTTAATATCATTTTTTAATTTATTTTTAAATAATGACAATTTTCATAAATATTCTAAAATTGTGTTAAAAATAAATAAATGTATAATTGTTTATAAATTTATAGAATTTTATAAATTATATCCCATCTTCTACATACTAAACTGAGTTTAGTAAACTCTGAACCAAAATGTTAATTATTATTGATTACATGTATTTTGAATAATGGTATCATATATATTATATCTCAAACAATTTCTCTTGTTTTAGGAAACGTAAATTTTTATTTTATAAGAATAATTAAGAAAATTTTGCAGAAAACTATGAATTTCTAAAATCTATTGCTTTTTTACTAAAAAATTCTAAACATTTTTTGAATCCTGTTCAAATGCACTTTTCCCACATGGCAAGAGAGGATATACGAGAATTGTAGATGTGGTTCGACAGACTATCTTTTTTTTTATAAACACGAGGTTTAAAGGTGATCCATAATCCGCAGGTGGTTTCCGTTTGTCCAAAGATCCGTAATCTGCACATGGTTTCCGATTGCCAACCTTCTAATCCCCCTGGTCCGGATCCAGCCGGCACTAATACCCATTATCCAAGAACCCGGCACCAACGTCGCGATTAACTTTAAACTTAGGGAAGACGTAAAACATTCCGTGGCCACAAGGGGTATTCGAACTCGGATCCTTATTGGTGTTTTAACTTCCTCAAGACCACTAGCCCATCACCCCGTGGTTGTTAGACAGACTATCACCAAAAATTATTACCTTGGGCGAAACTACAAGATGTGATTAACACTCATTTTTATTTGTTTAATCTAATACTCCCTCCGTTTCACAAAGATATACTTTTACTATTTTCATACATATTAAAAAACACATTAAATTATCATAATAAATGTATCTTTTTCTGTAATTTTTAATTTTCAATAACTTTTAACCAATATCAATTCAATAAAGTCAATTAATTTTCTCGAAATTTACAATTTTTTTTATAGAAACACACAAAAAATACATTTTTGTGAGACATATTTTTTTTCAAAAAATCTATTTTAATGGAACGGAGGGAGTAGTTAACAATATTTGATGTATGAGCTGTAATGATGTTTCCCTAGCTTTGGTTTTACTATAAAACCGAAAGTTTGTTAATCAATTTTTAACACCACGCCGCAAGCATGTCACCACGATATCTAAATCTACTATATTCTCTCTTAAATAAAAAAAAGTGAACATTTTTATACATATTAAAAGAATAATTTAAATGCATTTATATTTTAATAGTTATTATTTAACTAATAATATTTGAAATAATTAAATAAATTTATAATATCAATACAATTTATAATTAATATTAAGTTTTAATTAATAAATATAAATCATATTGAAATTTTAATGTGACATTTTGGTATACAAAATAACATATCAAGTTGACAATTTTTATGAAATAAAGAAAGTACTAATTAAATAACTCGCATCGATATTTAAAATTTCTGAATTTCTATAATTTAAACTCATTTCTTTTATTTTTCTGTTTAAAAATAGAATTTGATTTGTCTCCAATATTTGTTCTCTCAAAATAAGCCGAATATAAGAAAAACTATTCTCATTTGCTGGATGTGAGGATAAATATACATAGTGGAATATTAGATCGTACTTTTATTTCTGGTATGTTTAATATTAAGAGACTTATTTTCTCTGATCTGTATTTTTTTTATCATGTGATTTCAGTATTTCATAAATAATGTGTAAATTTTACCAGAGTTGATAGGTCAAATTTTTATTGTTGGGATTTTCTCTTATGGTTATCAATTTTTTAACAATAGAAAACATTGATCGGGGGTGTTAGAGCACTTCTAATGGAGGTTCTTACCATTGGAGTTCTTAGAGTACTTTCCATTGGGGTTCTTAATATATGTGTTATATATATATATATATATATATATATATATATATATATATATTATATGTATAAGTAATTGTAGGATCCACAATTTTTGTGGAACCCCATAAATAAAGATTCTTAAAAGAGAGTTTTAAAAATCCTTATTTATGGGGTTCCATAATAATTATGGATCCCACAATTATTTACACATATATAATACATACATATATATATATATATATATATACATAATATATATATTAAGAATCCCAGTGGAGAGAACTCCCATCGAAGATGGTCTTAATATATGTGTTATATATATATATATGTGTTATGTATATATATATATGTATATATTATATATATATAAATAAGTAATTATGGGATCCACAATTTTTGTGGAACCCAATAGGTAAGGGTTCTTAAAAGAAGGTTTTAAAAATCTTTTAGAACCCTTATTTATGGAGTTCCACAATAATTGTAGACTCCACGATTATTTACACATATATAATATATATATACATAATACATATATTAAGAATCCAAAGGGAAGATTAGAGCATCAATATCGCCGTTTCTTAAAGTTGTTTCTTAGTATTATTAGGATTTAAAGAAAAAGAAAATTGTATAGATTAAAGAATCCCATCATATAATTTTCTCTATATATAACAACTTAGAGTATGAACCAAACGAAACATAAGTTGAAAAAAAAAACACTCTGAAATAAGAGGGAAAGGTATAAAAACAAACAAAATGTTGATGCTCTTATACTTAATCCTTCTCCTTGTCCTTCTCATCTTAGTTTATAAATTACTCTTCTCCAAAACGCATCGTTATAATCTCCCGCCAGGACCACCGTCGCGTCCCTTTGTTGGCCATCTCCACCTTATGAAACCACCGGTCCACCGTCTCCTTCAACGTTTCTCCGAAAAATACGGCCCAATATTCTCCCTCCGTTACGGCTCCAGCCGCGTCGTGGTGATTACTTCACTTTCACTCGTACAAGAATCCTTCACCGGAACAAACGACGTCATCCTCTCTAGCCGGCCGCTCCAGCTCACCGCTAAATACGTCGGCTACAACCACACGACCGTCGGAACCGCTCCTTACGGCGACCACTGGCGTAACCTCCGCCGCATCTGCTCCCTCGAGATCCTCTCCTCAAACCGTCTCACCAGTTTCCTCTACATCCGCAAAGACGAAATCCGCCGTATGCTCACGAGACTCTCACGTGACGCTCACTCCGGCGACGACGGGAGCCGTTTCACTCATGTTGAGCTCGAGCCGCTTCTTTCCGACCTAACGTTCAACAACATCGTGAGATTAATGGTGGCAGGGAAGAGATATTACGGCGATGACGTGGATAACAAGGAAGAAGCAGAGCGGTTCAAGAAGCTCGTACATGATATCTCCATGTATAGTAGCGCCAATAATTCAAGAGATTACTTGCCGGTGCTGAAACTGTTCGGAAACAAGTTCGAGAAGGAAGTTATGGCTACAGGTAAATCCATGGATGAGTTTTTGCAGCGCTTGCTCGATGATTGTAGGAGAGATAAAGATGGTAACACAATGGTCACGCACTTGCTTTCTTTGCAACAACAAGAGCCAGACTACTACAGTGACATCACTATCAAAGGGTTAATGATGGTATTAATTATCTCCTATATTCTCTTCTTCTTCATTTTTTTTCTTTTGTTAAGTAAGATGGGTTTGAGATTTAGAGCACCCGCAGTGCTGCTAAAACATGCGAGTATCTTGACCAACTTTGAGAGACAAACAAGCCACTTGTGTTTTTCCTATTAGTTTAATTGTTTTTTGACATTAAAATTACAACAAGTAATAAATTATTTAGAAATATCAATATATTAATGATAAAAAAAAACTTTCTTATCGATACCTTCTACCAATGATGCTCTATGCAGCTCGAAGTGCATAATATCTATTATCTGAGCTAAGATCATGATTAACCCTAGTTTCTTAACGGAGATTCTTAACTTCGGTTAACGGAGATTCTTATCTAAGAAAAACTAAGAACCGTCTCTTAAATAAGAAATATAAGAACCGTCTAATAGCTGGAAAATGTAAAAAAAATGGTCAAATCATGAGTTAAAAACCCCGGTTAAGAGACCGGGATTAATTCATGCTCTAATAACTAATTAAGAAAACATAAGGTCGGAGAGAGATTAGAAAAATGAGCACATGAATACCGCAAAAGAGAACTTGGGAGATACTCTTCAGAATCTCTTTAGCCAAGTATCAACATTATCAATTTTAGAAGATCAAAATTTAATTGCTAAATCAAAATGTATTAAAATAACAATATATGATTATTGAGATACTCATTTTGAGTTTCTGTCCGATGGACGTGCTCTAGTCTCTCCTCTACGGACCAACCTTTACTTATACTAATAACACGTTGTAAAGCATTTCTCTCACAAAAACTTAACTAGGAGCACAACAAGACTGACTTTTGCCCACCTAGGCTATACACAGGTTATATTATGCTTCTTACTTGAAATAAAACGAATTGTGAGATGTTATTGTGCAGGCAATGATGCTGGCCGGGACCGAGACCTCAGCCATTACCCTAGAGTAGGCGATGACGAATTTGCTGAAACATCCTCAAGTGTTGGAGAAGGCGAGATTGGAGATCGATGAGAAGATCGGAGAAGACCGTCTCATCGATGAACCAGACCTCGCCGAGCTTCCTTACCTACAGAACGTTGTCTCAGAAACCTTTCGGCTGTTCCCGGTGGCGCCACTTCTAGTCCCTCGCACGCCGACAAAGGATATGAAAATTGGTGGCTATGACGTCCCGCGCGACACTATAGTGTTAGTTAACGCTTGGGCTATACACAGAGATCCAAAGCTCTGGGATGATCCAGAAAGGTTTGTTCCGGAACGGTGTAACAACGTAGGTGGCAGCGAGAACTACGCTAATAAGCTGATGCCGTTCGGAAATGGCCGGAGAATTTGTCCCGGCGCTGGATTAGGGCAGAGGATCGTGACACTGGCGCTTGGATCATTGATTCAATGTTTCGACTGGGAAAATGTGAAAGGCGAAGAAATTGATATGACGGAGAGTACTGGATTAGGCATGCACAAGATGGACCCATTACGTGCCATGTGCAGACCTAGGCCTATTATGGCGAAGCTTCTAATCTAGAATTAGAGATGTCTTACTGAAAAACGGTTTCACGTCATTATTTCGATCATAATAATGTTTACACAAAATTAATGTAATATAAATATTGTTTGTGTACAATAAAGTCGGGTTTTTGGTGATGCCATAGAAACCGAAAACAACAGATCAAAATTATTGCTTATAGATCTTAATAACATGACTACAATGTTTGCATATAAATACTTGTTCTAGCTGCATACTTTTTGTTAGAATAGAATGACTTTGTTAGTCCCTTGACTCTTTTTTTCTCTTAGAAAATAGTTGGCGAGTTCTTTAGAAACGCTTATTGAGTTAAGGGTTAATGATTTCCTTCTTTTTTTCTTTCAAATCCCCTTTTATTGCATCTAACATTTACAAATATGAGGTGAAATCTCAATTTATTGGATTAAATCATTTGTATATGTTTTAAAAATAATCCAGTTTACTGAAAATTTTCAATGAAAACTCAAATAAGATTTGGAAGATATTTTATAGTTAGAAACAATAAATACAAATACCACTCCATATAATGGTTTCTGAATCTTAAAAATTGTTATTTTTCATGCATTGTTATTTTTTATAAACATTTGAAAACGTTAGGTGGCCTAGCGGCAATACTGAACGTTTCTCACACACGACTACCCGAGGTCGCTAGTTCGATACTCAGGGACATTGGGGTGGTACTGGATTAGCTAAAAAATCCCTATGGAGATTTCTGGCGAGGTGGCCCTTCGGGGTGAGCACAATCACTATAAAAAGTTCAACCTATACAGTTTTTATAAACACAAAATGTTTGAAATGAGAATATAAAATTATTATTTATAATCAAAATTTAAATTTTATGTATATATCATAAAATAATGAATAATAAAAATATAGCTATTGAATTATAAAATTGTCATTTTAAATATATTTAAAACATAAAATATACTTTTGAAAACCCTAAAATTTCTTCAAACTACCTTAAAATTTGTAACAATAATTTTGTAAAATCTACTCAATTCTTGGATTTCCCTGCATTTGATTTATATTCAAATTGTCTTAAATCCTTAATAATAAATATATCCTGATATATAAGAAAATTCTCATTTAACTAGAAATTATTTTCTAACCTGAAACGGCAGATAAAACTTCTTGACCCGGAGGCCAAAAACCCAAAAAGTACATATTTGGAAATTGTAACTTTACCATAACAAATACAGGTTGTTAGCTACAATATTTATGTTCGATAACCGGGGCTTCTAGTTCTGGTGGTAAAGGGCTCACGGCTGTGAGTTCCGCCACCTGGGTTCGAAACCAATATTTATGTTCGATCGACAAGAGGATTCTGAGAATGAGTATGCTTATGAATAGAACATTATATATATATATATAATGATATAAACATGATCGGAGGCTCTGGCGTGGTTGTTGCATGTTTACTGTAAATTTTATGTTAATTTTTTTGTTACTGTGTCTTAGCTTATGTATAAATTGTATAAATTAGAACAGTTGAATTCTTATAAAGTTATACTCCAAGAAAAATCTCATGCAGAAATTTTTTCAAGTTTGACCATATCTTTTTTAATATATGCCTGCAAGGATGAGCACACAACTACACAAGTTATATTAAGTCATGGATTTGAAGGTGATAAGAGGTCAACCAGAAAAGGTTAATGTTTTAAAAAACCCGTATCTCCACCGCATTTGTTTCTATGTCTTCAAGAATGGGCCCAACGGTTTTGTGAAGTCACCCGATTTAAGGTTTTAAAAGGTTAACCAGGAAATGGTTGATGTTTCTAATAAGTAAACCATACAAAAGACGTTTCAAACTCCACCATCGGTTGACAAAAAGAAAGCAAAATGGAAAAAAAAAAACTCCATTTTTGTATTATTGCTTTCAAGGATGGCCCATAGGTAATCTTTTTTTTGTCGACGTCTCGTTTTAACTAGTTCAGGTTTTGTTTGGAATTGAGGATGTTTCGAAAAGCAATATTCTTTCTGATCCAGTGTAAACTATTGGGAGAAAAAGACACCTCAATTCTATATGACCCCGGCTAAACTATATAGGAGAAATAGAAAGCTCTGGTCTTTTTTTACTAAAAAATCACAGACCTTTTTTTTTTTTTTTGCTAAAAAAATCACAGACCTTACGGTTTCTAAGAATATGGATAATGCTTAATCTCTTGAAAGCATCATGCAAAAGACGAAAAAAGTTAGTTCTGATAAGGAAGCCAGCCGGCCAGTCGATCTAATTTGCAATCATATTAAACAAATCCAAATAATCAGTTTCAATACAAACTAAAGCTAATTCTCAAAAAAAAAAAAAAAACAAACTAAAGCAATATGCATCTCTCGGAGACATGACAATGTCCAAAAAATTCCTTCCATCTCGGTGTAAAGAAACGAATGGCTTCTGCATCATGCTTTAAGTCCAAAAGATTCGACCTCCATGGTATCTATGTGGCTCCATCCTAGACCATTAACCGAAGTACCAAACCATGATTGGTCAATGATGTATCAATTTGGCATGTTAGAATTTGGGTTATTTGGGTTCTTATGGGAAGCGGAATTAACACCTAAAGTTGGTTGTCATATAGCTCTCCGCTTCCAAAATGCTAGTTAAAAAATATCAATTGGTGAAATATCTTTTTCATTGAAAACTTTATTAATCTTTATCTTTGCAATATTTTTTTTTTAAATGTCTGGAGGGACATCTTTAAAAACAGGGTCCTAACCATTTTTATTTTACATTAATTATCTTTAGGAGACCAAACTTCTCTCAACGAGAATTAAACGATGATCTCTTAGATATCTACTAGATAATCTAAAAATTTTAGTCATTAGGCCAATACCTTGTTACTCATTCCAGTATTCTGTATTTTTCCAATCGGTGAATTAAATCTTTAAGAATAAATTTTTAATATAAATAATAAAACTAAAACAATTTAGTGAAAACCAGTAAATATGATTGAGCTAGAAATTTTAGAGTTTTCTCCCATTTATTTAATATTATATTTTTCTTTTCTTTTTAGTGTAAAAGTGAAAATTAGGTGAAATGACATTCGAAATTATGTTTTGGATATCTTACCAAGATATTTTAATAATGAAATATAATATACCATATAATTTAATAATTAAAATATAAATTATATAAAAGCTTAGCCAATTATAAAATAACACATACTGTGTAAATGTCTCTATTTTTTCTGAGTTAAAAAAAAAACTTATTCTTTTACTCTCTTCTTTTTGCAGTGTTTAGATACTGTTTTAAATATTAATAATCAGCGGTGTCAATATTGTATTATTGTTGTTAAGTATAATTTTCTGGATGATATAATTATGTTGTCTTCTTCATTTTTTAAGACTATTATTTGACTTTTTTATTATGTTATGTACGTAGTATGTGATAGGTTAGTATATTATGTGTTTTTTCAATAATGTGTTGTTGTGTGTATAGTAGTATTTGTTAGTGGTGAAGTGAGCCTCTGATGTAAATCATATTGAATTTCAATAACTTTGCAATTAGGTATTTGTTGATTCTAAGATTAACGGTTTCAGCGTTAAAATTTATTTTTTGAACATTGTTTTTTTAAAAATGTTTTTTGCATTCTCTCCATATTTTGACCTTGAGCTGTCACCATCTATGTATTTCGTTTACCTTATTGGTGTGCGGTGCTTCTCACCATCACCAGAAAAAGATTCAACTTCGTGCTCTTGTTCTTCCTCGTCTTCTTTTCGTGTGAGATTATCTGGTATTTGTTGTAGATCGAGTTTATGAATTCCCAGTTGTGCGGTTTTTTCTCACGGTGTTGTAGGCTGTTCCGGTCAATATGGGTTGTTCCTCTTCTTCCTTAGATTTCGGTTAATGTTAGGGATTGCATCTCTTTAGGTTGGATCAGAGTTAGTCATCTTTGATGTTATCTTCCTTGTCGCTGGCTTGCCATCGGTAGTCCCTGCTCGTCTTGATTTTCAAAGTTTTTGGTGATATGACTTCTATGTTCTCTTTCATAACTCTAGGACGGCTTCACGATTTGCTGGTTACACTTTGTCTTTCATTCCTTCTTTGTTCTCTCATCTCGTTGCAGCTTTCATTGCCGCTTGCATCTTTGGTCGTTCTCCCTTTAGCCATGTTTGCCACTCCAGGTGTGGATAGTGTTTTTCTCCGTATATGCTATGTGGACTTGAAAAGTTGTTTCTTGTCTCAAGCTTGGGCTCTGGTTTTTCGGTGGTTGGTTTCCATTCTCTCTCCCTCAAGTTGCTTCTATCCTTCCTTTGTTTTCCTTGATATAGGTGTGCGTAGTTAGTTTGTTGGAGCTTTGGTCCCTTCTATCCAGAGTTTTGTGGTTCTTCGCTGGCATGGACGCATTGTCTGTGTTTGTTTAGTTTGTAAGGCTCTTCTTACCTCTTAGTTGGTGGTTGTGCTTATGGTGCTTTAGGCATGTGTTTTCCTGTTTTGTGGTGACTTTGGTCTTCTGGTGATTGTTCTTCCTCTGATCCGCTTTCTTGGTTTTTTGCGTTAGTGCTTGATCGCGCTCTTTTATGTTTGAGGGATTGTTTTTTTCCAGATTTTATCTTTCTATCATTTTCTAACATCTGTGTGTTCTGGCCAAGAAACTCTATGGTAAAGTAAGGTAAATTAGTTTTCATTTCTGATCTCTTTTCAGTTTTGGACGTTTATTGAGCTAGTGTTACTAAAATAAATATAATTTATAAAACATAAAAATTTTATAAATAAAATAATAAACAATAGTAAAAATTAATAAAATAGTGAAAGTTTATGTTATTTTAGTGGTGAAAGTTTATATATAATTTATTAAACATTTATTTAGATAATTTTTAAACTTGTTTTTTCTTGAGAAAAATTGGTGATCATCTAGATTATAGAATGATTGTGACTTCTAATCAAGAGATAGAGAAAGATGATAGGTTTCATGTCTCGCTTTATATTTTTGATTATTTTAGTGATATAGATTGTATTTGAAAGTCATTTGTAAGCTTTAGGGGTGAAAATCACAATTAAAATTTTTGGAAGAAATTCAAGAAGAAAAATGCACAATTAGAATTGTTGGGTCAAATTGCAGTATTCTAAAAAAAAGAAAGATCTACTCTAAAAAAAGAAAGACCTAAAAGGTAAAAGATAAAAAATATACGAGACAAGTATCGTAAAAGCCTAATGTCACTTACTATGAGAAGAGAAGAAAATCAACTTTATATATAATATATAGATAGATGGGATTTGGCTTACAATGACTGGTGACTCATTTGTATTTTAATTCGCTAAGATACAATTGCTAATTGTTTACTTTATTAAAGAGACACCTATGAATTAAAAATCTTCAGGATTAATAAAACAATGACCAAAGATAGTTGAGAGAGTTGTGCACATGTATGATTGTGCACATCATACATGTGTACATCAGTGCATTTACTGATATTTAAATATTCACTCCGTTCAAATTTTTATAAATTAATAAACATCGTACAAATAAAAATGTTAATATTAAATTGGACTGGCGTAAAAAAAATAGTAATATAATAATTTCAAGAATGTATAATATAAAATCATTATGATATCATAAAAATAATAATTATAACATTTTGTATAAAAGCTAAACATTTCTAAAATTTACCTTTTTGTTAATCAGAAGGGAGGTGTTTGGATCTTTGGCCAAATAATTTTCTAGGCGTAAAACCCATGTTTGAAACTACGCTAGACGTTAGTCAGGCGTTCGGACTAGGCCTAGCACCTAATGAAAAAATCGGAGAGTAAGCGGGAATTAATCGGCGATTTGTTTTCAGTTTATATATTATATTATGTATATAAAACACCAAAAGTATGTGTGGTCTGGTGGTTATGATATTGTTCGGCTTCTTTCCAATCCGGGTTCGACTCTTTAGAGTCTCAATTTACCGATTTTTGATTTTTTTTTAAATGAATGGCATTTATGTAAATAACTCATCGTTCTTCTCAAAATATTTTTTAGGGCTTCGGGGTTTCTGAAACAATTTTTTTGCAGCCACCATAGATTGTTTTTGCATAATCTTTAAATCTTTTGGGTTTTAATTGAAGTTTTGCACTTTAATCTTGTAGATCTACCACATATAACTGATTCTCGACTTTAGATTAACAAAAAAACTCAACTTTTTGTACCACACCGCCTAATCTTCCGCATATAGCCAAATCGCCGCGCCCGGAGACCGCCGACCGTTTAATCGTCGGATAGTCGTCTGCGGCGGCCGCGTTTTCGAACAGAGCTGTAAAACCAACAGTTGGTAATAATTAGACATGACGTAAACCACTCTTCTCCATAGAAATTGATCTAAGAGCGCAATGGAAACAATTTCGAGCACTAAACCATTAGCATAACGCACTGTCGGTAAATTTACTTTCTTTCATGCGAAAGCTGTCAAACTTTTGGAAATAAAAATAATTATGCCATTTTGACGATCAGACGAATCAAGTATTACTTACCAATTACCATTATTTAAAATTAAAGTTCTACAAAAGTCATCTCAATTATAGTCAATGCATCAATAACTCTTAGTGTAATTTTATACTGCATTCGGAAGATTGGCTTTGATACTGCATTCATTTGTATTGACCAAAAGCGTCTCTACTGTGTTGAGCACAATGACAAATACACCGTAGGGATTGGTCACTGCTTAAGCGATGGCTGAGTTTGCGCCGCCACATACTAAATTGACTGTGGCATTGGAGACTGTGGTGCACTTGGGTCTCCGTTAAGGCTACAACGCAGGGTACCACGAATGTAGACTTCATCGATTGGGATGCCAAAAAGTGTTAAGGTGTGGGATTAGTGCTTATGGCCTTCGATTCAACAATAAGGTTTCCCACCGCCAACATTATCACCTTTTCAGTGACGCATATGAGATGGCAAGTAGGATGATGAATATGGTGATGTCTTCTTTGATTGCTCTCCCTTTAACAAAATAGATATATCATTGTTTAGGACGCCAACCGAAGAAAGATGAACGTGACAATATCGTATCATTTTATAGTAAGTCAAAGCAGAGTATTTAACAAGTCGAGCTAGATTGTAAACTTGCAAGTGCATGCAAGAAAATGGTCTTGCCTTTTGTCGGTTTTGTGTTAGAAGAGACATGGATGAGTACATCCCCAACTATAGAGGCCGTGGCCCTATTGAGAGACGATTTAATAATACCAGCCAAGTGATGAAAGGTGTATCCTAGAACTCTGTGAATACCATACACTTTACTCCAATCATGCTTGTAAGATGTTCTGAAAACAGGTTGGAGGTTGTCTGGAGAATGCCTCTAAAAGATGATGCCCACTCCTGCGTCCATATGCAATGAGACATGGTAAGTTCTCTTATGTGGGTTGTCAGATCCGTAACTCCTTTGTAATTTGATGCTTATTGTAGTACTAAAACAAACCATATTATTCTAGAATCAGGTGCTAGTTGGCACACGTGCTGCCTGTTACGAGCCATGTAGATTTCATTGATAGAAAACATACGATTTGATATCCTTCATAATTTGGTTTCTCAAGATTGATATCTTACGGTTACGGGAACCATCAAAATAAAATTTTCCGAATCTCTATTCTTGCACATACAAAATCTATAAACAAACATAATACAAACTTCGAGTTATGTGTACTAGGATTACGTCACACACACACACTGATGTGAGTCTCCTTCTAGTTATTTTAGAAGGTTTGCCTTTCACCGCTGGCACACGTGGGGACAAGTCAAACTCTTTTTCACTTTCACATCATCGTAATCTAATCCAAGAGTCAATATTTCGCCACGTCATTTTCACACGGCTCGTAATTAACCTGAGCTCTCCAACAATCTCCTTTGCGTCCGGACGATCATCCTTATCAACCGCAACACACCAGAACGCCGGCTCAGCAACCGCCGCATACCACCGTCGTCGTCGTCGACGCAATCAACGGGTCAACAACCTGATCCAGAAGACCCATTTGGAGCTTGAGACAAACAGTTCAGCCAAAGCCATGTCTCTCTTCTTACGACGTTGGTCAACAGCGTTCATCCTAGTCATCAACTCCATCAAAACGACGCCGTAACTATACACGTCACTCTTCTCAGTTAACCGGAAAGACCGGTGATAATCCGGGTCCAAATAACCGGGCGTACCTTGTGGGCCCGTGCAAACGTAATCAGACGAAGAAGCCGAGTTCACCGTCGTCTCCGAGTACACCAAGAGCCTAGAGAGACCAAAGTCACCGACCCACGTCTGGAAAGAAGAAGAAGAAATAGAAGGAAACTGAACAAAAGCAGACAAAATCGAGAGGAAGCAAAATCAACACCGATAAGCACATAAGGCAACAACAGCGTGCAAAAGGGAAGATAATACAGCCACAGGGATTGTCGTGGATTGTTGTCTGAAGCACTGCTAGCCTTTGGAGAGAAAACAGCAGGAGCAAGAAGGTACCAAGAAGAAAAAGGAGGCGGCTATGTTTGAGATTCCAACGGACCTCTGCGGCTCCGATCTGACTCAAATCTTTGAGCGCCGATGAGACTAAAAAGGCGTCGACGAAGGGCTCAAAGGCTTCATGACACCTCCCCAAAAACTCTAGAGAAAAGATGGACACCTGAATCTCCGGCTAGGTTCGTCGGAAACGGCCGGTAAAGATCCAGAGAAACAGAACAAGAAGCAATGAAGACGTGAAGACATTCACTTGGTTTTCAATTATTCATTCAATTGCTTGGGCCTTTGCTTGTTTTTGTAATTCTTATAACCAGAAAATCATATAAACCATTTGACTTTTGGTGTACTCTGTTAATCGACACTATACTTAACTGTATGAGCCACAAAACATCATTGTTTTTGTATCGGCAGCCAAATTACTACTCCTTACTTTTCAAAAAATCTATATTTTGAAAAAAAAGGTTGTTCAAACAAATATATGTTTTATATTTTCAATACATAAATTAATCGTAAATTGTAAACTTAAAAAAACATAGTAGTGCTTATAAAGATTTTATTTGTTAAAAGTTATGAGAAATATATGATAACGGAAAATAATGTATTACTAGTTAAAATCTGATTTTTTTTTCTTAATAAATGTAAAAAACTTAAAACATAAATTTTTGAAATAGAGGGAGTATCATTTTAGATAAATACTATACACATTATTTATGGAGCATATATATCACTTTTATATCTCCCTAAGTAATATAGGATCATGCAAAAAATCCCACCGTACACACATACAAGTCACACGGTATAGTTTATGGGGGATCCTCGTTGAGAAATGCACCAGCGGCATAGTTAGCGATAAAAAGAAGACCCCTGATGATGATGTTGACAAGATTAACTGAGGCAGTGAGTGCGCCGTCCGGTGGAATGATTTCGCACGTGCCAGTCGGAAGATTGGCTTTGATACTGCATTCACTTGGATTGACCAAAATCGTCTCTAATGTGTTGAGCACAATGACAAATACTAGGGATTGGTCAATGCTTCAGTGATGGTTGAGTTTGCGCCGCCACATACTAAGTAGACTATGGCATTGGAGACTGGTGGCGCACTTGGGTCTTCGTTAAGGCTACAAAGCAGGGTACCACGAATATAAACTTCATCAATTCGGATGCTGATGGAGCGGAAGGGATAGATGGAAATCTTGAGTCTCACGTTCCCGGAAAGCTAGAGAAACAAGTTAGGTTTCTGGTTTTCTCCACGAAAATCAGAAAAGAGGCTCTGTTTTGCTACACGAAAAACAGAGGTTTGAGGTTTGCAAGAATACACTTCTTGTAAAAACTCGGTTGCAATAAAACTCTTTATTAATTCAATCAATCGTGTCTCTTACAAACCTTTAGAGCACTATCTATAAGAAAGCCAAACCTAAGAAATAGGAAAATAAACTTATCTAGGAAAAGGAAAACTTAAAGAAAAGTAGAACGTAAAGAGAAAAGGAAAACATTTGTTCCTTATCGAACAAGGAAAAGGAGGACGTGTTCGTTAAGGTTAGGATGCGCGGCATCAGGTCTCTCCGGGTAGAGAAAGATTCGTCCCTGAATCTGGAACCTCGTTTTCACCATGGTATGGAAATAAGTGCTTGACATTGAAGACATCTGAAGTACGAATGTGATCAGGAAGACGAAGCTTATAAGCATTTGCGTTGATGCGGTGAATGACTTCCACTGGCCCAATCTTACGGGACTTCAATTTATTATACTCATGCGCTGGAAATCTATCTTTAGTGAGAACCACCCACACGAGATCACCAGCCTGAAAATTAACCTCGCGACGATGCTTATCGGCAGCTTCCTTGTAAGAACTCAAAGAACTCTTGGTCGTTTCCAAATTTGTTTGAGCTTGTTGGTGCACAAGTTGCAGGTTGTCGACAAAATCCACGGCTTGTCCATGTAGTCGTGACTTGTCTGGCATGACAGTCAAATCCAAAGGACCGCGAGGAACTATGCCATAAACCACATAAAATGGACTGAAACCCAAACTTCGATTATTAGCATGATTATGAGCGAACTCAGCTTGTGATAACTTCGTTTCCCAAGCTTTAATGTTATCGCCCACAAGACTTCGTAGCATGTTCCCTAAAGCTCGATTCGTGACTTCAGTCTGACCATCTGTTTGAGGATGATATGCTGAACTCATATCCAAGCTTGTGTTGAGCATCTTCCATAAAGAACGCCAAAAATGGCTTAAGAAACGTGTGTCTCGATCTGATACGATGGAAGTAGGAAGGCCATGAAGACGGAATATTTCTCGAAAGAACAGTTGTGCTACCAAGACCGCGTCAGTTGTTCTTTTGCAGGGAATAAAATGAGACATCTTGGAGAATCGATCTACCACCACAAAAATAGAGTCATTACCTCTTTGAGTACGTGGAAGCCCTAACACAAAATCCATACTTATGTCAGTCCACGGCTGAGTAGGCGTCGGTAGTGGGAGATATAAGCCTGTGTTAGACGCCTTTCCCTTAGCTTGCTGACACGCACGACACCGTTCAATATATCTTTCCACGTCCCGGCGAAGGGTAGGCCAAAAATATCGCTCTGTGACGAGTTGAAGCGTTCTATCTCGTCCCACATGTCCTTCAGAATGCAACTCATCGAGGATACGCAGACGTAGGCTACAATCCGGGATGCACAATTGGTTTCCTTTGAACAGAAAGCCGTCTTGTAGCGTGAAGTCTCGATGAAGACCGTTCTGCACTTCGATCCAAATACGAGCAAAGTAAGGATCAGTCACATATAATTCTCCGAAAGATGCAAACCCTGCGACTGAATTAAACATTGTCGTGAGAAGACAGTGACGACGGCTTAAGGCGTCAGCGACACGGTTAAGCTTTCCAGACTGATGTTTAATACTGAATGTAAACTGTTGAAGAAAAGCAATCCATGTGGCATGTCTAGCAGATACTTTCACTTGACTATCAAGATGGCGAAGCGCATCATGATCGGTGAATAATACAAAGTCGCGATGGCAGAGGCAATGCTTTCAGTGCTTAATAGCTTGTATGATTGCGTAAAACTCCATGTCATACGTACTGTAGCGACTCCTAGCTCCTGTTAATTTTTCACTAAAATATGCCACTGGTCGGTTTTGTTGGCTTAACACAGCTCCTATCCCCAACTTTGATGCATCGCAATGGAGTTCAAAGGTTAGAGAGAAATCGGGTAAGACGAGTGCCGGCGCTGTTGTTAACTTTGTCTTGATGATCTCAAAAGCCTGATTCGCAGCAGGCGTCCATTCAAACTTCCCTTCACGCATGCAGTCAGTTATTGGAGCCGTAATACTACTGAAATTTGCAACAAACCGTCTGTAAAATGACGCCAAACCATGAAAACTACGAACATCTGAGATTGTCCGTGGAACTGGCCATGACTTGATGGATTCGAATTTTGAAATATCCACTGATAAACCGTCTTTGGATATCATATATCCTAAGAACAAGACATGGTCTGTACCAAATTGACACTTTTGTTTGGCAGCAAAAAGTCTTTCCTTCCGTAGAACACTCAAGACTTCACGAATATGGACAAGGTGGTCGGCCAAGGAAGAACTAAATATAAGAATATCATCAAAATAGACCACCACGAATTTTCCAATGAAAGGACGAAGAGCTTGATTCATTACTCGCATAAAAGTGCTTGGTGCATTAGATAATCCAAAGGGCATAACAAGCCACTCAAACAAACCTTCCCGAGTTTTGAAAGTTGTTTTCCATTCATCTCCAGGACGAACTCTAATCTGGTGATAACCGCTCTTTAGATCAATTTTGGAGAAGATTGTAGCGGTGCCAATTTGATCTAATAGGTCATCGAGGCGTGGAATAGGGAAACGGTAACGCACTTTTATCTTATTGATAGCACGACTATCAACACACATACGCTAAGATCCATCTTTCTTTGGAATTAATAGAGCTGGTACTGCACATGGGCTGAGACTCTCGCGGATATGTCCTTTCGACAATAAGCTTTCGACTTGTCAACATAACTCGTCATGTTCCTGTGGACTCATCCGATAATGCGGTCTATTAGGCAGTGAAGCTCCTGGCACCAAGTCAATATGATGTTGAATATCTCTTAACGGAAGTAGCTCCTTTGGCAAGTCGTCTGGAAACACATCTGTATATTCTTCAAGGAGTGGGCTAAAAGCCATGTTAAGTGGCTGAGAACTTACGGCTCTGTCTGAAACGGACAGTAAAGCCAAAGCGAAACCAGTCTGTCGTAGCTCTTCCTCAAATGCACTAACCGAACAGATCAAAGCAGGTTTTGAACAAGACTCAACCGGCTGAGTAGGTGCTGGACAAGTAGTTTGATTCGCTGGTGATGGAAGAGAGGGTTCATTCGGTAAGAGTGTGATTGTGCGATTATCAAAAACAAAACGGTAGCAGTTACGTTTCCCATCATGGGTTGTCTCACGATCATACTGCCAAGGTCTCCCAAAAATCAAGTGACCGACGTCCATCGGAACAACGTCACAATAAATTTTGTCTTTGTAAATTGCTCCAATCGAGAATGACACCAATGATCGATGGGTAACTCGTACCTCTGTCCCTGCTTTCAACCATGTTAGCTTATATGGGTGAGGATGAGCTTCCTTCTCAAGGCTCAATTTGCAAACTACGTAGTCAGAGACTATATTGTGGCAACTTCCTGAATCAATAATGAAGCTGCAAACTTTCCCTTTAACCGTACAAGTAGACTGGAAAATGTTTGTACGCAGCCATGGTTCTTCTAAAACTTGAGGTGCTAAACAGATCCGTCGTGCTACTAATAGCGGACCCGAGTCACCTTCGAGTTCAGCGTCTTCTCCCAACTCGTCTCCATTATCATCATGATAGTCATCATAGGTGGGATCAACTTC
>NC_027753.1:29509017-29515251 GCF_000695525.1 Brassica oleracea var. oleracea
GACCATTGGACCACGATCCCAGTTACGAGGCCGATTGACTTGTGCTTGAAGAGAAGCAAACGGATTCTCGTCGTCCCTATCCTCATCGTCTTCAATAACATGCTCGTCGCGTCGTTGGTGTTGGCGTTGTTGTTGATGTGGTTGCTGGTGTTGACCTATTGTTGTCAAAACTTCTTGTAAAGTCCGTTGTAACGACTCATGAGACTGCTGAATCGAGGTATGCATGTTAATCTGCATCTCCTGTAATGTCCTTCGTAATTCAACCCAGTCATCTTGGTTAACGTCTTTATTTTGTTTCGGTGGCATGACTATGGCAGGAACGTCGAGGTTCTGATACCAAAAGTGATGGAGCGGAAGGGATAGATGGAAAGCTTGAGTCTCACGTTCCCGGAAAGCTAGAGAAACAAGTTAGGTTTCTGGTTTTCTCCACGAAAATCAGAAAAGAGGCTCTGTTTTGCTACACGAAAAACAGAGGTTTGAGGTTTGCAAGAATACACTTCTTGTAAAAACTCGGTTGCAATAAAACTCTTTATTAATTCAATCAATCGTGTCTCTCTTACAAACCTTAGAGCACTATTTATAAGAAAGCCAAGCCTAAGAAATAGGAAAATAAACTTATATAGGAAAAGGAAAACTTAAAGAAAAGTAGAACGTAAAGAGAAAAGGAAAACATTTGTTCCTTATCGAACAAGGAAAAGGAGGATGCGCTGCATCAGATGCCAAAAAGTGTTAAGGTGTGGGATAAGTAAAAGAGTGAAGCAATGAGAAGTATGGAGAGGAGAAAAACATTTGGTTTTGCCATTTTATTTTGCATTCTTCAGTTTTGTTTAGAGAATGCTTTAAAGATGGTGCGTGGCATAAGGGGCGGATCGATGGTTGAGTATTTATCAGGTATTCGTTTTGAATGTCGGATGAATCATGGATCTGTCAATATCAAATATAAAGTCTGTTGATATTTGGGTTAAGAAACCAAAAGTTAGGATACACGATATTGTTACTGGTTGCAATTAATCTTATAGTAACTTCTCATTTTAGCTCTGCCTTTTTTGTTATGTTTACTCCATATAGCCACATGATAACCTTAGGAAGAGTAGAAATTAATGTATTCCATTATTGTGTTCTCACTTGGATTAGCAGAGCTAGAGCTAGAAAACAAAATACATGAGTTATAAAATAATATTATTATAAATAGTATAGTAAGATAAAAAAATCTTTCAGGAAATGAAAAAAAATATTTGAAAGAATTTTTTATCTTAAAACTTACTAACTAATCTTCAGGTGAATATGAGTACATAAATTTGTTTAACTGACTGTGTAATATATTTCTTAAACCGAGTATAATTGTGTTTTGCCATTATGAATATCCTTCATCTTTGTTTTTCTCCTTCAAAATTATCATAGATTATCTTTTTGATTGGGAAAACAAATCTGTGTTATAGAATTTTACAGGTCTATTGGGTTTTAGGTAAGTAACAAGTTCTTATAGGGATATAACATTCTCTATGTGCAGGATGGCTTTACTTTGGCTTGGAGATACAATACTGCCACTACGTTATCATACGGCTGCGTCACTTCACTTACAGAGTCTCTTTATATGTTGGAGCTAGCAGACTCTTTTCTGGTTCCATGGACAATTCTCTAAATGTAAGTATTGAAGTTTTGCGTTAATTTTTTTGAAGCAGTTTCATTTGTTTATTTGGCTGAGATGAACATTGTTTCTTTTGCAGCAAAACAGTTCATGCCAATGAAATTTCAGGTAAAATATTAAGTTTCGTTCTTGATGCAGCTTGGGATCAGCATAAACAAAGTTCAAAGTTTTGATCTTTTGTTTTAGTGATTTACGTTTTCACAGTTTAAACTAATAACAACTTAATCAATAAACCATCAAACTGATGAAACAAGACTTTGTTTTATTCCTAGGTAATAGATTCTGATAGATTCTGATTTCAGTTGTTCGACCTTCAATGGTGCCTATCTTGAGAAAGCAGTTGCATACAAAGATAATTTCTCAGGTAGTCTCTCTCAGTTGTACCATCACGTAGCCTTCGTGTTGTTGTGACACTGGGTTATGTGTATCGTGTTTAATAAATCTCAAATGTTTTCTCTTTAGTATGAAACTAGAGTGAGTAGTGAAGGCCAGTTATGAAATCACTATGACCAGTAGATACTAGATAGTTATCATTTTTGCTTTAGTTTACAACTATGTTGTATCTTGATAGCTAACTCCAAGTTTAGCTATCTATGATACAATGAATATCTTGAAAAGTCCGGTTGGGACACATTGTGTTAGGCTTGCCTAAAACCTTGCAGGTTTTTTTCTTGCTGCCGCTGAAAAGGTACTCTTTATTTCACTTTTTTTTAAAGCATGTGGAAACCAAATTGATCTTATATGCTAGCTAGACTCTAAGGAACTTGAAGTTGAATTATTGTTTTCTGTGAAAGGGTCAACAGTTTGCGATGCCATTGTTAAGGATCGCTCTCCAGTCACCTGCTGGTGCAGCTCGTGGTCAGCTGGTGCAGCTATAAGCCGCTTATCTCTATGGACTATAAAAAATATTTTTCCTCTCTTATAGTAACATGGTAAAGCTATATATACACTTGCAAAATTCTTTCAGGCTGATGATATTCAAAATGAAGAGCTTTCAAGGATAAGAGATTACCTCTTCAACTAACTAGCCAAAAATACAGGACAGCCTGCGGAAAAGGGGTAGTTTTGTTGTCATAATAATAATTGACACCTCTGAGTGCATATGCTGATGATGATGAAAATAATTAAACGATGATGATGATACAGATCTTCAAAGATTTGAGCAGATTGAAAAGGTTCAACTCAGAAGAAGCTATAGAGTACGGACTTATCATTGTTAGACCACCGCGCATCAAAGACGAGGCTCCTCTCCAAGATGAAACCTCAGGTCTCGGTTAATCTGCTTTATTAACATTTTGTAATGTCAAAGTCTTACAAGCTTGGAGTTGTTGTTCTTTGTACGATTGTTACCAAATAAAATAATTTATGTATATAGAGTTAATTAATTATCATTGGATCTTGAAACCAGTTACAAGTTCAAAAGTTTTTTTATTTATCGCGATAGTTCAAAAATATATTAAAAATTAAGTATTAAATATCAAACAAGTAATAAAAAGAGGATATAAGCCTTAGATAGAGTGTCCACGTAGGCGAAAATAATCGGTCAATGAGAAACTATTTTTTTGCCATGTCACCTCCTCTATTTGTTTTTACAAAATGATCCTTTAAATTTTTACTTAAACAATTATAACCGAAAATATTTTTTTTGTGAAATATATTATATATATAAATATAATTATATTTTTTATTTACATAGTAGTTTGTAAAGAAATATTTAGTGTAAATAATATCATACTTTTATAAAAGACTAAAATAAATTGGGTTGGTTTTCAATAAAAAGTATTATTTGTAAATTTAGAAAAGAATATATCAAAAATATTCTTTTTCAGGAGATAACATAGAAAAATACATCGGAGACAAATATGTCTCTATTATGAAATTCTTCAATTTTAGAGAAAAAAATAGAGGAATACTTTGGAGATGGTCTAAGACATGGACGACGTAAATAAGTATTCCCTTTGATTTATAGTATAATGGTTTAAAAGTATTTTTTGTTTCACTATATAAATTGTTTTTATATTTCAATGTAACTTTATACTTATTGGATATTGTGTGGCCAATTAAATTATGTAAATTACTGTGTAATTGATTAAATTTATATATTAAATGAAAGTTTTTTAATGTAATAACTTTTAAATATTACAGATTTTAATTAAAACTGGAGGATATAAGCCTCAGATAGAGTGTCCACGTAGGCGCGTGAAAATAATCGGCCAATGAGAAACTATATTTTTGCCATGTCACCTCCTCTATATGTTTTACAAAATGATCCTTTAACTTTTTACTTAAACAATTATAACCGAAAATATTTATTTAGTGACATATATTATTTATATAGATATAATTATATTTTTTTATTTACATAATATTTTGTAAAGAAATATTTAGTGTAAATAATATCATAATTTTATAAAATACTAAAATAAATTAGGCTGGTTTTCAACTTTCACAAATAAAACCTATTATTTGTAAACTTAGAAAAGAATATATCAAAAAAAATTCTTTTTTAGGAGAGAAAATAGAAAAATACATCGGAGACAAATCCATCTCTATTATGAAATTCTTCTATTTTAGAGAAAAAAATAGAAGAATACATTGGAGTTGGTCTAAGGTATGACCGACATGTAAATGATCGACGTTGAGAATTTAGCTTTTCTGATTCTTACTATTCTAATGTTTCAATATAATTTGAATATTCCCTTTGTTTTATAATATACTGGTTTAAAATTATTTTTTGTTTCACTATATAAATTGTTTTTATATTTCAATGTAACTTTATATTTATTGGATATTGTGTGACCAACTAAATTATGCAAATTATTGTGTAATTGATTAAATTTATATATTAAATGATAGTTTTATAAAGTAATAACTTTTAAATATTACAGATTTTAATTAAAACTGATTACATTTTGAAACAAATATAGTAATCCATAAACTAACTATATTTAGATATGAGGCTAAATCAGTTTTCTATAGCACAAATACTCGCTCCATTTTTGGAGTTTAATTTTTTCTATCTGATGATATTAGTAGTTTGATCCAACAAAAAAAAACGGTCGAACTATACATTGTAATTGGAGAGAGAAAACAAACAAAAATCAACCGAAGACTTTTAAGGTATATGAAAGAAAAATTGAAAATAGCAATTCTCTGCAATTAAAGAATAAGGCAATAAAATTATAAAAATACAAAATAAAAGAAAAAATAAACACAGAAAGAAAGGTTTAGTAAAATAAAATCATAATATAATTTTCATAATTGATAGCGCTCAGTTACACTAAAAAGTCTAAATTTACAACATGCACAGTTCTATTTACATCTTTAAACTTATTATATAATTAAAATTATTCTAAAAAAAGTGTCAGCATGAAGAGTTAGAAAATATACGATAAAATATAATACATAACGTTAAAAATACATTATCACTGATCACTAAAAAATCATGTTAGTAGTAATAAAAATGAAATGACAACACATTTATTAAAACCATAGAACGACACACAACAATGTGTTATTTAATATACAAACTACAGATTAAATATGCTCAACGGAAACACACATAAAAATGATATATCATATTTGGACATATTTAAATAAATAATTTTAACTATATTATATTCTTGATAATTTTAAAATTGCTTAACAGAAACTAAATAATGAAAAATTAATATACAAATAAAACTAAAGCAATATTTTGTAACGTCAAAATAATAAATGAATAAAAAATATATTATGTTAATAAAATAGATTTTAAATTTTAAAGACTTCTAATTCATGTAATATTACAAAATTCAAAATTTGTTTATTACAATTAATATTTTACCATTAGATATATTAAAATAATATTCTAGATCGATATTTAATTGTCAGTTTTCAACTATTACACGTAAAAGACTATTATTAAGTACGTTTTTTTTTAGAAAAGTGAGTTTTATATTTTAAGTAGGTTATTTGATGACAAAAAAAAAATATTTAAGTAGGTTATTGGAGTACTTTTTCAGGAGAGAACTTATTCGAGATGAGATTCCGATCTTTTAAACTAAGATAATTTATGTTCTATACATAATTACATTTTTTACATAACTCTAAAACCTCGGACTTGATTCTTCATATTTTATTAGTTAATTGTGTTACATATAATAGAAATACTTACTTCAAACTAAAAATATTTAAAAAAAAATTAAAATTCGTTATATATAATTTAATATAAAAAATATTCAAATACAAATAAAAATGATAAATGTAACAAATTTAAATATATTATCCGTGCGTAGCGAGGAGAAATGATCTAGTAACAATAATAAGAAGACGAGCTTTTAAGGGGAACTAGAGTTTGAGCGCGCCTGCGTGAGTATTTATCTAATTGTTTACATGTTGTAAAAAATTGACTCGTATACCATACTTTCGACAAATATTGACCAATTGATATGTCCAAATAATATTTTTTTTAATACGATATCATTTTTTAAACGTAATAATAATATTTTAAAACAACTATGCAAATTTAATGTGTTTTATTAAAATGTGTGGTAAAAGGGCGATGAAAAGGGCGATCTAGAATTTCGATGATTCTAACTCGTTGG
>NC_027753.1:29515351-29515731 GCF_000695525.1 Brassica oleracea var. oleracea
TCATATCGAAAGTTTTGTGTCAACGGCTGAAAATTTGTCTCCCACGGTTAATATCGGAAACTCAATCGGCTTTTGTGACAGAAAGATTAATTTCAGATAATATTCTTATCGCCCAGGAAATGTTTCATGGACTAAGGACAAATAAATCTTGTCAGAACAAGTTTATGGCGATAAAAACGGATATGAGCAAGGCTTATGATCGGATAGAATGGGATTTTATTGAGGCTCTTCTTTACAAAATGGGTTTTGATCCGCATTGGATTAAATTAATGAGAGAATGTATATCTTCGGTTCAATACAGGGTTCTTATTAATGGACAGCCACGAGGACTGATAATTCCCCAGCGGGGATTATGTTAAGGGGATCCTTTATCTCCTTAC
>NC_027753.1:29517120-29528308 GCF_000695525.1 Brassica oleracea var. oleracea
GTGATCAGGAGGAATCGATAAACCATGTGTTTTTTGATTGTCCTCCAGCACGACAGGTGTGGGCCTTATCTAAGATACCCTCGAATCCGAATAATTTCCCTCTAGATTCTTTCTTTGTGAATATGGATCATCTTTTCTGGAGAGTTAATCCAAAGATGGATGACCATCAGTTTGCATGGATCTTATGGTATATTTGGAAAAGTCGGAATAAGAAGGTGTTTAGTAATATTGATGTTGATCCGAGAGATACACTTAACCTGGCTGTACTGGAATCAAAACTTTGGGCTGAGGCTCAGGTTTTAAGGAATCAGAGAGTGACACCAGTTACACAGAATAGTCCCATCCAATGTGTAAAGTCCCATCCAAACGAATACAGGACGATGATGTTTTATAGATGGTTCTTGGAAAGATAAGGATGTGTTCTCAGGGCAAGGATGGTTTAGTACTTTACCAGGCTTTGATGGTTTGTTAGGGGCACGAAATGTTTGTGCATGTCTATCACCTCTTCACTCGGAGGTGGAGTCATTGATTTGGGCAATGGAATGCATGAGAAATTTAAGACAATTTCAGGTTACGTTTGCAACAGATTGTTCTCAGTTGGTGAAGATGGTTTCGGAACCTGAGGAATGACCTGCATTTGGAGCCTATTTAGAAGACATCAAGCTTTTGAGAAGAAGCTTCCACAACTCAGACATCATTCATGTACCAAGGACGGCGAACCAAAAGGCGGACAGCTTAGCACGTAGTGCCCGGCATCAACTGTCTTTCGTCGTACACATGGATGCAGAGTTTACAAGTTGGTTCACAGAGTCAATATGAGTCTGTGCATTGTTTGCTGTCAAAAAAAAAATATATATATATAATCAAAAGTAACCAAACGTGTTTAATATGAGTGAAGCATTCGACCAAAAAAATAATGACTGAAGCAATTATGATTGTTAATTTGAATTTGTTCTAGTGAAACAAGAAAAGATGGTGTAGTGTACGTGCGGAGGTCTCCAAGTGTTAGAAAATCATCGTTAATTTAAATTAGACCATGGCAATTGCTTGATACATACACGAGAGTCGAGAGTACGTGCATAAAAAACGTGTCAATTTTATTTTCACTAAATTTCAATTATCCATTAAGTGAGCTAAAGCATATTCAACTTCACTTTTAAAAGCCATAATAGTTGGGATCAGAATCGTAAGTGTTGCGAGTCCAACTATCCAATGAAACTAGCATGCATCCGTATAATTTTATATAGACTGAAAACAAAACACAAATCAATACATTCTGCAGAACATCTAAGTAAATTAGTGCTTATAGCCTTTGATTCAACAATAAGGTTTTCGACCCCCAACATTATCACCTTTGCAGTGACGCATAGGATATGGCAAGTAGGATGATGAATATGATGATGTCTTCTCCAATTGCCCTTTCAACAAAATAGATCATCGTTTAGAACGCTAATCCAAGAAAGATGAACGTGACAATATTGTATCATTGTATAGTAAGTCAAACAGAGTATTTGGCTAGTCTACATATTGGTATCCCTTACAGATCGCCTCTTATGTCGAGCTAGATTGTAAACTTGTAAGTGCATGTAAGAAAATGGTTTTGCCTTTAGTCAGATTCGCCGTAGAAGAGACATACATTAGTACATCCCCAACTATGGAGGCCGTGCTCATCTACCACGTTTGGAGACAAAGGAACAATGCTCTCCACAACAAAACACATCTCCTTCAGGCTGAAACTTTCAGATTAATGGACAGGGATGTGAGGAACGCAATAACTGCAAGGCGCAAATTCACCAACATCATGGCACTTTGGATCAGATGACTCAGTCATTCCCAATAGCTAAAATCTACTATCTTTCTTGTTTTTTATTTAATTTTTGCCAAGAAAAATGTATGTAAAAACCTTTTATTTTGTAAAAGACAAAAGTTAATTTTCGTTAATGATATTTACAATTTAGCAACAAAAAAAAAAAAAAAAACTATAGAGGCCGTGGCCTTGTTGAGAGACGATTTGGTAATACCAGCCAAGTGATGAAAGTGTATCCTAGAACTCTGTGAATACCATACACTTTAGTCCAATCATGCTTGTAAGATGTTCTGAAAACAGGTTGGAGGTTGTCTGGAGAATGCCTCTAAAAGATGATGCCCACTCCTGCGTCCATATGCAATGAGACATGGTAAGTTCTCTTATGTGGGTTGTCAGATCCGTAACTCCTTTGTAATTTGATGCTTATTGTAATACTAAAACAAACCATATTATTCTAGAATCAGGTGCTCTAGTTGGCACACTTGCTGCGAGTTACGAACCATGTTGATTAAATTGATAGAAAACACACGATTTGGCATCCTTTATAATTTGGTTTCCCAATATCGATATCTTACGGTTACATGAAGCAACAAAATATTTTTGTTTTCCGAATCTCTATTCTCACAGATACAAAATCTATAAACATAATACAAACTCCGAGTGAGTTGTACTAGGATTACGTCACACATACACACCCATGTGTGAGTCTCCTTCTAACTGGGTCAGAAGGTTTGCCTTTTCAACACTGACACACGCGTGGGGACAAGTCAACTCATTTTACTTTCATTACATTACATCGTTGCAATCTAATCCAACAGTCAACATTTCGTCACGTCATCTTCACCAATACGTGTACGGCTCTTAATCCTCCTGAGCTCTCCAACAATCTCCTTCGCGTCCGGACGATCATCCTTATCAACCGCAACACACCGGAACGCCAGCTCAGCAACCGCCGCAACACCACCGTCGTCGTCGTCACTCGCAATCAACGGATCAACCACCTGATCGAGAAGACCCATCTGTAGCTTGGAAACAAACAGTTCAGCCAAAGCCATATCTCTCTTCTCACGACGCTGGTCAACAGCTTTCATCCCCGTCATCAACTCCATCAAAACGACGCCGTAACTATACACGTCACTCTTCTCGGTTAACCGGAAAGACCGGTGATAATCCGGATCCAGATAACCGGGCGTACCTTGTGGGCCCGTGCAGACGTAATCAGACGAAGAAGCCGAGTTCACCGTCGTCTCGGAGAACACCAAGAGCCTAGAGAGACCAAAGTCACCGACTTTGATTCTCATGTCTTTCTCCACGAAGATGTTCGACGAAGTAATGTCTCTATGAACAACCGGTGGAGTGATAGAGAAGTGTAGATACTCCATAGCTAAAGCCGTCTGCAAAGCGATATCTAACCGTATCCGCCACGTCATCGCAGACTTCCTCCCGTGGAGATGATCCGCTAAAGTTCCGTTGGTGACGTAATCGTGAACGAGGAGGAGCCCTCTCGGGTCGGAGCAGTATCCATGGAGCTTGACGAGGTTCGGGTGGTTGATGGAGGAGAGGATCAAGATCTCGTTGCAGAAAGACTTCATCGAGAAGGCTTTGCAGTGCTCGGTGTCGGCGGCGGTGGCGCCGTGGTGGTGGTGGAGGAACTTCACGGCGAGGAGCTGTCCGTCAGCGAGCTGGCCTAGGTAAACCGAGCCGAATCCTCCGTCGCCGATCTTGCGCTTGGGGTCGAACTTGTTGGTGGCGGATTCGAGCTCCTCGAAGGTGAAGACCGGAGGGAGGAGCGCGGCGGAGCGGTGGCGGCGGAGGAAGAGAGCTGCGGGGTCTTCTTCGTTGACTGAGGACAGGAAACTCGCTCTTCTTGGATCGGAAGATCGCCACCGCGACGGAGATAGCGAGGAGAAGACAAGTTAAAGCGAAGATGAGACATAACACTGCTACATGGTTGACTGTTGTCTCTCTTTGAGGCGAGAAACAGATGAAGTCTTGACTCGGGTGGGTCGAGTTAAACCCACAGACTCCGTTCTTGACCCGACAGTCTCTGCATTTAGCAAAGTACGGGTCTTGAGACTCGTCCCATTCCACTTCAAATCCGAATCTGGTGAAGAAGTCTTGGAGGAAGCTCAAGAGATCCCCTTGGCAGCCTTGCTCGGACAACGACCCGTGGGTTGATTCGCATCCGTGGAGGATCCGACCCGGGTTCTTTACTAGTTTGCAGTCCTGAGGACAGCGACTACAGTTTGGGAGAGTCAAAGGAGAGCAAGGACGGAGGAGAGAGAGACGGGAGCAAGAGGAGTCGGAGACTCTGAAAGGAGAACCGGTTAAGTCGATGAACCGGTTAGGGGAGGAGGAGAACCGGAGAGAGGAGCAGTTGTTTTGGTTAGAGCCCAACTGTGGAGAGAGGGTGAGAGAGGAGGAGAAGGATGAGTAATGGAGGAGAGAGAAAGTGAGGTTTTTGACTGAGATGGTGGCGCGTGGAGAGGAGCATTGGATCTGGAAGTGTGGGTGGCCGCATCCCGGAGAGGTAGAGAATGGGAAGGGTGGAGAGGAGTTAAACGGAGGGCAATGAAAGGAAGTAGAAGAAGATGAGCATGAAGATGAGTAAGTTTTAACAATGGTGAGGGTGAGGATGAGTATGAGTAGAGAAAAGCACCGTCGCGAAGAAGACGGTGACTGAGACATAGAGAAAGAGATCTGAATCTGGTGACTGGAGTTTTCGAAGTGGACAGTGTTGTGAGGAAGAGGTTGAAGTAAGGAGAAGAAGAGGCACGTGAAGGTTTAGGAACTCGGAAACTGAAGAGTTTTAACTTTTTAGTTTTATGTTCTTTTAATATAAAATGAACATCTTGGCAATTTTGTTTTTTTTTGTTTAATTACGTTTTCGTTTCTTTCTAGTTTCTATGCAGGAAGTCGAATTCAAAATGTTTACATGAAAATATACTTCAAAAGCTTTCTTTAATTAAAATTCCAAATGAAGAAAAACGATTTCAAAATATTTTAGAAATTCCTTTCAGTTTTGTTCAAATTAAGCCAAGTGCACCTTTTTAGAAAGTATATGAATGAGAGACGTAAAGAACAAATGGGACGGGACTATGAGAGCACATAAGCGAAAATAAAAGAAAAAAGGGTCAAAAGGGGACGACATACGTTGTAGACAAATTGAAATTTGAGTTAATTACACTAAATGACACTTTTTAATTTTTTATTACTCGTAAACATATTTTTTACATGTGACATATTTGATGTGGGTCAACAAAAAATTATAGACAATTGTGTCCTTAATGGAAACGACATTTGTGTACACTCAGGTAATATGTGGATGGGTAATTTGTGGATGGGTGATTTGTGGACGGGTGATGTGTGGATGAATGATGTGTAATACATGGACATGCGATGTTAATGTGTTTATAGTAGATAATGTGGACAAACTATTTATTTTGATTATATAAAACTATACAACAATACGTGGACATGAACTCATGTTACTAAAATTATACCACAAAACATAGACACGAATTCTGTTATCAAAACCCTCACCAAAAAAAAAGAAGATTTTTTCTATATCTAACTTCTTTGTTTTGATACGACAAGTTGTGGACTGATACAAAGCCAATACATATGTTTTTGATACAATTGGTTGTCACTCCAAAGAACTTCTAAGGGATACCATTGATTTGCATAGAAATGCCTTTATTTTTTATTCTTCTCTCCCGTATGGACCTCATGAGATTCATTATAAAAGATAATATTGAAGTTCTCGTTTTACTAAAAATCTCACTAACCAACAATTTGAACGAATTTCTCCTTAGATTTAATACCACCACCAACAAGAGTGAAGCAGTGGCTTCGTCGTCTCCAACACGAGCACTTGACTTCTTCAGCCCAATTAATAAATTATTTGTAATTAAACTTTAATCAAGATGAGAAAGAGATGATATTGTGAGTATGAGCGGAGAGAAAAATCGAAGAATCTGTTACCTTATGTCAGGGAGTAATAGATCTTGCATGTCAGAGATTTTCGATCTAAGAGATCTGCGCTTCGTCATAATATGGATGGATGCAAATTTGATTACAGTTGAATTTAGAACCCGAGATGATGAATGGAATCGAAGGAATATTGTCCATGTCCACAACTAGTTTATA
Organism: Brassica oleracea var. oleracea; assembly: GCF_000695525.1. NCBI lineage: Eukaryota > Viridiplantae > Streptophyta > Magnoliopsida > Brassicales > Brassicaceae > Brassica > Brassica oleracea. Next base: position 29,523,077 of record NC_027753.1, read on the forward strand.
ATTAATTTATAACTAATTTATAATTCTGTTATCCATGTTTTGGTGTCCACGTTTACATTTAGTTTTATTTACATATTAATATTTTCATAATATATATATGAAAATAGATCTTACAAGATAGAGAATTTTATATAAAGTTTATTATGACAATTATTTTTGTTTAATATATTTTAGAACTTGAGATAAAAGTAAATGAAAACATAAAGTAGAAAAAAATAAAATAAGAAGAGGAGAGAGATTTTCTTTAGTTTAAGGTCATAAGAGTTTTTTTGACAAAGGAAAGTGTGTTTCAGTGATAAGGCCATGATTATCCGGGGGGGTGATAAAGGGGTTTCTCGCACTGTTGCAATGGCGTGGGTCTCATAAAATGGCAATAATCGGTTTCAAAAGTTGTGAAATAAGGGACGCAGTTCGTCTGTTTCTTACACTGTTTGCGGACTCCACTGACACGTGGCGGTCCGCGATTGGTTCCTTTTTTTTTTTCTTTTTTTTTAGTCAGACAAATTTTTTTTAAAAAAAACTTTTAATAGGTTTTAGGGATAATGATGCTCTAAATATCTTATAGTGTAATTGGAATGTGATAAAAGTTTTTTAGATTGTAAAAAATTCTTGAAATTTAGTTCGTAGGATAGTGGAAGCTTTTTATTTATTTATTTTTACAATAATGAAGTAGAAGGTGTATTTTGTTCACATCTTTATTTTGAACTATTTGCTGGGTCGGGTCCTGCCTGATACATAAATGAAAAAACAGTGGCTACTTTGTTCACATCTTTATTTTGTCCTCCAAACAATAAAGGATCGCAGCAAAAATGTAAGGCGCAATGATACATCCGTTGATTTGGAGCGTTACCCATTCATGACATGATTCATATCAAAAGGAGTAATTAATGCGATGGGATCAAATAAAGCTGACCTTTTTCGGGTCTCTCTCTTTAATAATGTTTGTCTGATTAAATTTCTCTAACTCAATCATGAACTATTTGAAATTGAAACTATTTAGCAAAAAAAAAACTTTTTAAACTTCAAAATCGCGTCGTTAGGAGAATCGTACTATTGGGCCTGTATCTAGACCCGTGGCCATACTTAGCTATTATAGGTTTTATTCGATCCATTGGGCTACTTGAGTTCATTAAGCTCAAAAAACACTTGAAACCGCAATATAATGGCCCGAGCCTAGTGGCATTTCCAAGTTTAATAGCTCCTTTTTTGGCTTAAAGATGTGTATGAGAGATTGATCAAAAAAAAAAAAAGAAGAAGATGTGTTTGAGTGAGAGATTTTAGACTTGATCTTTGTCTTGAATATTTTTTGATTGGTTACCACTTCTTTGTTTGTGAAGTTGGCTTTAGTTGGTAATGGTTTGATCGGGATGGTCTTCGCTTGTGAGTAGATATTTTTCTTTTAAAAAATAGGGGCTACTTGAAATCTTAGATTTTCTTTTTCTTTTCTTCTAAGATATTGATACTTCAACAAGATAATGTACTTGAAATCTTAGATAAGTATCATTTATTTTTATTTTCAAAATATATTTTGCGAAACAAAGTTGCAGCGGGTGGCTCCAACACGGCAATAACTGTCGTGAAGATCAGCATATTTCTGGGCATATAAGAAATCTTGTTCTGATATGTTTCCTGGGTAATATTTTTAGAAGAATCTCATATAGATGTCCGAAACATCATGGCTCAGTGGAAAGGAGATCTTCCACCCAGGTTGCGAGTTCGAACGCTGCTTGAGGAAACTACTGCATAAATGTCTCTGGACACTCCACATGTGTATGAACCCTTGCTTTCGGCCCATTTTGAAAGTCGCGTGAGCCTACCCGTGGGTCACACGGCCTCTAAAGAATAGTCTGGGTCTGTTTGGGTCTGAGTTTACTTTTGAGTTATCAAAAAAAAAAAATCTCATATAGATTCCTATTCGGTCATTGATGGATTCAGATAATGTTCTTCCCTTCACAATCTCTATGATCTACTAATGTACTTCCCTTCACAATCTCTATGATCAACTTGAACTCAAAGTAGATTAGCTATCAAGTACTAGCGGATTAATACCCGCTGATCCAATCACTGTTGGAATGAGTAGGTGTAGATTTTGGTTCATTTATTTTAAGTTGGTTATGAATTTGCATAGCATGTTGATTTGTCTTCGTATATATACACTGAGGCGAACAAATTTGAAATATCCGATTCGATTTCCTTTGTATTTTCTTGGTTAATTTCGCACCGATTCTTGATCACCGGACCAAAACTAAGATCATTTTTAAATTCAAACCAAAACCAAAACAGATGACTTAAAGCGGATTTGGCACGAATCTAGTTTGTCCGGTCCATGACAACGACCATATACGTAAATAATAAGAGTAACGTATCACAGACACGAGAAAAATGTAAATAAGTTGCTGTCGCTTATGATCTCTTTGTCATCCCTTATGAGTTACGCCTTAAAGAGAGTCCCACACTCGTCAACCTCAATCTTGGTGTTTCTTACAGGAAATAATTATACATTGTTTTCTCCCTCATATATCCATGGATCCCACCCATATCTATCATTTATAAATTTTTGATTATTGTTTTTGCCTATATTGGAATTTAATACAGCTGTGATATACTATAAACGAATATTAATATATATATATATATATTTACACGAATAGATTACAATTTCCAGCGAGTTTACACATTATAAAATTACCAGTCTTGACACATTATAAAATTAGCAGTCTTGTAAAACCATGATTAACCCGAAATTCTTAGAGTGAGATTCTTGACGGAAGTTAATAAACTGTTTCTTAATTTTTAACTAAAAAAGTTAAGAACTGGTTCTTAAAGTCCTTATTTAAGAACCGAATCTTAAAGTCCTTATTTAAGAACCAGTTCTTAGTTTTTTAGTTAAAAGTTAAGAAACAGTTTCTTAACTTTCGCTAAGAACCTCATTATAAGAATTCTGGGTTAATCATGTTCTATGCAGTGACGAAAACTAGATTCAACTTAATCGCAGGAATATTCAATTTTCATCACAGAAACAAAATAGATTGATTTTCATCATAGGATACTTTTGATAAATACTGTTCCCTTGGTTAACAAGCTGTAACGGGGAAGCATACGTAAAAGGATAATAACTACTTATATATATATATATGCTGACGTGGAAATAACATATATAGTGAAACACGTCAATATGCACGACCTTTCTATGCCTAGTGGCTAAAAATCGTTTCATCACAGGACTATTCATTATTCAATTAATTCAAAATAAACGATTGAAAAAGGTCCCACGTCACCGCGTGCCGCTTTGGACTTGGTCTCGAATAATAAATACACATCAAACATTACATTTACATCACGATTCGCTTGTGAATCAAATCTTAGTAATAACATAGTTAGCTAGTATCAAGAAAATGGATTTTTTCCACAAAGCTAAAGCCGTTAGGATGCGTAACGTCCATGAGAAGTATCTAACGGCGGACGAGGACGAAGAGACGGTGACTCAAGACAGAAATGGTTCCGACAAGAGAGCTCGATGGACCGTCGAACCAGTTCGTGGTTCCTTTGAAGTGATCCGCTTAAGGAGTTGCTACGGTAATTATCTCACCGCTTCTAACGAGCGGTTCTTGCTCGGTGCCACGGGACTTAAAGTGGTCCTGTCGAAACCGAGTCGGCTTAACGCGTCCGTCGAGTGGGAGCCGGTGAGAGAAGGATCCAAAATTAAGCTCAAGACTAGACACGGTAACCTTCTCCGAGCCAATGGTGGACTTCCTCCGTGGCGTAACTCAGTCACTCATGACTCTCCTCATAGTTCGGACTCGTTCTTGTGGGATGTTGATATCGTTGAGATCTTGGTTGAAACGGCTACTCCGGCTACGGCAGCGGCAACAACTCCTCCGCCACATAGGAGGCCATCGAGTCCCCCGCCACATAGGAGGCCGTCCAGTCCCCCGCCACATAGGAGGCCGTCAAGTCCTCCGGTGTCTAGGAGTTCTTCAGACACATCCGAGGAAAATGTTGGTATTTTTTAAAAGCAGATTTATTGCAGGTTTTAAAAAAAAATCAGATTTATGTATTAGGCTGAAATTATGATGTTACAGATTATTATTTTTTAAAAGCAGATTTATTACAGATTATGATGTTACAGATTATTTTTAAAAAATCGAAAATATGTATTAGGCTGAAATTTTTTAGAAGTTTTCTTGTGTTGAACTTTTTTTTACCGCGATCAAAGTTGACAGAAACCTCTGTGGATTTTCAAGATTGTCGTCTTAACATTTTCTTGATTTTTTATTGACTAGTTGACTGAGTCGCCACCGAAATCTGAAGGAAGGATCATATATTACCACATCGCAGACGAAGAAGGTCACGTGGAGGATGAGTCAGCCGTTGGATACGCTGTAACTTTCAAAGGAAACAGCGTGGAGCAGTTGACGCAGGTGCTGAGGGAAGAGACTAGCATGGATGATGTTGTCGTGTGTACACGCAATCCTTTAAACGGCAAGCTGTTTCCTCTTCGTTTGCAGCTTCCGCCAAATAGTGGAAAAATGCATGTCGTTCTAGTACCGTCAAATACTTCTTAAATGGTGTGCTATGTGTGTTATGCAATATTGGTCGAAGTATTCAGAGGTATGGTGTTGACCAAAAGGTAAACAATTGGTTCTCGGTTTCCATTAGATAAGAGTATGCGGATAGATCATTATTGTGGGTGCTAATCATTCATTTTTTTGTTATTTTGTAAAGAATCACTTAAGTTTAGCCATTTTAAATGGGAACATCCGCTATCATGCAATGATGTTATTATAAGACTTCTTATCAATCATTAAAGACTTTAAAGTGCTCAAACATAATTGCGCAAGTTTTCACCAACTCTTCTACTAACTATGTGCATAGTGAGCGCGGAGTCGGCTACATTATAGGTGTATTGTATAGTTTTGTTTACGGAATTTTATTGTTTTTTGTCTATAATGTGATTGATGAGACTTTGGATATTACATAGGTTGATGAGTTTGATATAAGAATGAACGACGAAGTCATATGTTGATATTTTTATATCTTATATGTTCAAAGTTGAGGGTGATGGAACTTGTTAGTGTTTACTTAGGTAGTTGTTTGTATATAAATCAAATAGTGCATGGAAAAAGATAATAAATTTGGATTTAAAATGTTAGGGTTTCAAAATAACTGGGCCTTGAATCTGTGGTTTAGTCTAATACTGAAAAAACTGTTAGGATTTCAACTCCTTTTTTT
>NC_027753.1:29529514-29529887 GCF_000695525.1 Brassica oleracea var. oleracea
TGATATAAGAATGAACGACGAAGTCATATGTTGATATTTTTATATCTTATATGTTCAAAGTTGAGGGTGATGGAACTTGTTAGTGTTTACTTAGGTAGTTGTTTGTATATAAATCAAATAGTGCATGGAAAAAGATAATAAATTTGGATTTAAAATGTTAGGGTTTCAAAATAACTGGGCCTTGAATCTGTGGTTTAGTCTAATACTGAAAAAACTGTTAGAACTTCAACTCCTTTTTTTCTTTATGTCGGGAATGTGGGCACTAATTTTCCGATTCATGTAGGTAAAATAGTTTTTTAGTTTGTGAGATTGAAAAGCGTATATTGATTTTAAGCATGATTGATGAGAGGTTTACTTGCATCAGCTTCGTCTG
>NC_027753.1:29530938-29533229 GCF_000695525.1 Brassica oleracea var. oleracea
AGAGAAACATTTTCTAGAAGATGGTTAAAGCTAAGAGGAATCAATGAGTTTTGTGGAGATGCAGATTGAGTTCATCAAAGATGAGAATCATATATATATGGTTTACAGAGGGGCTACAAATCAGGAACATTTATGATCAAGCGATTTAAGATGGGGACATGAAGAGTTCACCGGTGAAAAAATAGATTACGAACATATACACGGCGCAACTCTGTAACTCAGACTTGTTTGAGACAATGATGAAAATAACCCATATTAAACTACAACAGTTTACAATATACGAAAACCATAATTGTTGCAAACTTAAGCTTTTTTCATATAACGTGATGAATCCCATTTAAAAATGAAACCATAACACACTTGTAGGTCCGACCCTCAGAGGAAGCCGAAGAAGCAAGGGCTTCCGACCTTCATAAATATATATTAGGTTCGGTCATCAATGTACAAAGGTATCAGTTAGCTTAGTGGTATAAATGTTGGTGTTTATATTTCAATAACCCGGGTTCGAGCCATGAGCTTGACACTTTTTTACACTTTTTAAAAGTGGAGCCCACAAAACGATGACGTGGCGCGCTGAGGAGTGAGCAAAAAGTGATCTATTATAATATAGATTTGTTCCTTTTTCCTTTTGATATTTACTAAATTGTTCTTTTGCTAAAGTGGTTCTGATAAAGAACTTGTTTACACAATCACCACCAAAGCAAAAATAACAATCTACATTCCGATGAAAAGATAGATTTTAACAAGATCCATATATATTCATTGATACCGGAACCGTCACACGAACGTCGCCATTATACAGAAAATGATTGATAATCAAATATGATGTTGCAATTACGTTAAATGTAGGCAAATAGTTCGGTCGATTCCGATAATACAAAACTAATTACCATTGTAGAATCTACATGGCATTAAGTTACAGAAAAAAATCTGCATGGCACCACAGGGCGTGTAGATACCTAAATATATATAGGAGTGGGCGAAATTCAAATAACAATGTACCTTCCATCGTGTCTCAACTGAGAATGTATTTCCTACGAATATGATGTCATTGTTGTCAGATGTCATTTAAGAACAAAATTAGGTAATGTAAACAATATCCTATAGTTTAGTTATAGACTCACAGGTGATAAACAAACTGTCTAGAAAATACTAAACTAGACAATATATCAGAAAGTTTGGGACAACGATATTAGAGAGATATATGATGAGAAGTTATGACTCGAGAACTGACACATTGTGAATACTATCGACATATATTTTAGAAATCACTTCTCAAACTAATGCGCATTGGAAACGAATCCTGGAGGCTAAATAAGGATTGTTTTGGCGCAAGTGTCTGAGCAATTCTTACATTTCTCCAAAGGGTATAAACTACAACAGAAGTTGGAACCAATTCCAAATATCAATCGAGTCTGAAGAAATATATATAGTTTCTCACCTTTTAGTCTCAGATCTTTCTGAGATAGTGTACATATGAACGCAGATGAAATCTTAATCTCTTTTGGAGGCTAACTTAGTTTTTTTTCATCCAAAATATTCATTCCAAAAACTAAAAAAGTCTAACGAACTAACAAGAGAAGCAAAAACAAAGCATAAACCAAAAAGAGGAGGTTCACATAACGGTAATTATCTTCTCCTTGTCAAATATCTCATTAAGCGAATGTGGGAATCGTTTAGCAACATACGAGAGGAAGCCTTAAATCTACCACAACACTCCTAGCAATCTCATAAGCACCCTTAGTGCATTAGGTGATTAAAAATCAATACACCAATTCGGTTTCTTTTGTGAAAATACACTACAAGAAAACAGCGGTATTCTGACGGACATTCCGACGGAAAATGAAATCCTCGGAATATCCCGAGGAATTTCCGAGGAAACACAAAATTGGGTTTCCTCGAAATTTCCTCGGAATATACCGACGGAATTCCGAGGAAATATCAATCCGTCGGAAATATCAATCCGTCGGAATATTCCGAGGAAATTCCGAGGAAAAATGTGTTCCTCGGAAAAAACCGATGAATTCCGAGGAAATATTATAGCCGTTGGGGGATTTTACAAAATTCCGAGGAAATTCCGACGAACTAGCCATCGATCGATGCGTTTCCAGACATATATCCATCGATCGATCCGTTTATAAAAAAACTTACAAGATTTTCCGAGGACATTCCGAGGAACACTTGAGATTCTCGATCGATCGATGGGATAATCTAATCGATCGATCACATTGTTACGCTTTGGTCCATCTTAGTGATCGATCGATGCGTTTTTGGATATATATACATCGATC
>NC_027753.1:29534307-29546636 GCF_000695525.1 Brassica oleracea var. oleracea
AATATATATATATATATATATATATATATTATATAAATTTCTATATTTAGTAAAATATTTTAATATTATTAAAACTATTTTTTGTAATTATTAAACTATTTTTTATTTATTAAAACTATTTTTTGTTTATTAGAACTATTTTTATATATTTATTAAATATTTTTAATATCTATAAATCTTTTTTTGTGATTAAATTATTTGGGATTTTTTTTTTAAAAAAAAATTAATTTATATATTTCTGTATTTATTAAATATATATTTTTTTTAATTTACAGGTCTCATGATGATCAGACCCGGCCTCGACAGCGTCGTGGTCGTGGTGGTACGGGGAGCCAGTCTCGGGATTCCAGCCATTTTCATGACTCCCCTTTGCCAGCAAATGATTGAGATGATGAAGAGGATGTACCCGAACGAGGTGTTCTCGGACGTGCCAGACCCGTAGTTTTTTTTTTTTTCCAAAAACTCGCAATGAATATATTGGAATTATATAATATGTTGGAAAAAGTTTGATGACGGATCTTGCAGACCTCGTGGCGATTAGTCATTGGACATAGAAAATTTTTGAGATCACACCACGGTTATTAAAAAAAAAAAAAAAAACTAAGGCAGTAAAATATGTCGAGAAAGTTAACTGACGTGCAAAAAAAACTGAGAAGATTCCACAACAGCTCAAGGGTTAGCGAATTATTTTGTGCATAAAACATTTATTTTGTTCTCAAGTGCGACTTACTTTTATGTTCTCGTACAGGGAAAAGGGACGCGTCAGAAGTATTTGACTCTTTTTACTGCAAATTGTTAAATAAGAATTCCAAATCTCCAGATTATGATTCCGTTCTTAGCCTAAGATTTTGATTATTTTGGTTTAAAGCATACACGTAAATTTGTTGAATGGCTATTAAAACGGAAATCAATTTAGGTTAACTGAATGTTGGAATATTCATGGCACGGAGGCAGACACAACATATTAATATCACTATAATAGATTCTCGGCTCAATTTTGAAAGTGTTTTGGATTCGTTTTTCTAGAACTCTAACAAACATGATAGAATTTTTTTTGCTTAATTTAAATTTATAATTTCTAAAACTATTATAGCATAAACTTATAAAATTTAAATTGCAGTTAATAATATCATAAATATACAAATATTACATAAAATGAGTTTTAAATGCATTTATTTTGTTTTTAATTAGTTAATCATTATATTCAAAATAACATGGATAATTAATCTCATTACAATAGAAAATAATATTAAAAAAATTAAGGAAAAAAAAAAGATAACTGAAAATGAATCATAACTAAAAACAATAATACATAAAATAATACTTTATAAATAATGAAATAATAAATATTAAAAACAGAAAACAAAAATATCTCTATACAATTTTAGAGGAGAAATTGGCAAAAATACTACATTCATAGTAATATTTTTCATGTTTACACTAATTACTTTTAACCTCACTTTTAATGAAAAGTAAAAGACATTTAAAACCCTAGAGTTAAGTAATCTAGACTTAGGGTTTAGAATTGATGGATGGAGAAAAGTTTTTGGAATATGAAATTTAGGATTCTAATAAATATATAAAGAAAGAGAAATTGCCAAAAATACAACATTCCTAGTACAACTTTTAATATTTACACTAACCATTTTTACCATCAATTTTAATGAAGAGTAAAAGACATTTATAACCCTAGGATTAACCAATCTTTACTTAGAGTTTGAAGTTGAGTGGTGAGGTAGAGCTTTTGGAATGTGAAATTTAGGATTTTAATAAATATATAAATAAATAGTTAAAAATATATATATTTCTTAAATAGTTTCAAAAATAATTTCGATTTTCAAAAAGAAAATTAGAAGAAAAAATGGGAATTTGTCACAAATACTACTTTCCTAATACTACATTTCATCTATACCTTAACCAACTTTACCACTAAAATTTTAATAGGTGAAGTACCATTGTACCCTTAACTAATCAAACATAAACCTATTGTCTTTCTCCCACGATTTAAAGAGTTCCCAAATTGAACGACGAGATTTGACGACTTCGGCGATTTCTCCGGCGAGATTCGACGAATCTGATGATTTTTCCTGCGAGATTCGACGACTCCAACAATTTCTCCGGCGACGCTGACGTCCGATGAGATTTGGCGAAGACTACAAACTCAAACGAACAGAACATGACGATCTCTCACCACGAACGCATAACAAAGATGAGAGGATAATAGTTGGTGATTTTCGTCTCTTTCTGTAGTTTCATCTTTGATTTTTCAAAATCGATCAGTTTTTGGGAAGGGAGACAAAGTTTTTCTCATGAAGTTTTCAAATCTAAAATTTATAAAACCTTATAAATTTATCGATGAAGAACATAGTGTTTATGAATGAAGACGGCTAACCACGACCATTAAGTTTTCTCGATTGTGTTTATTAATTCCATGGAAGCTCCACTTCCACTGTTTCAATCTCCTTCTTACTTTCTCGATTCAACTTAGTTTTCGAATCTATACCAAAATCCCGCAAAAACAATCACTCAAGCTTTTGGATTTCGTTTTTGATTTCTGCTTAGAGTAATCAAAAGAATTCTGAAAGACACTCTCTTGGATCACGAGGTGGTTCAAAGGTTGAATCTTACTATGGTCTAAAGACCCCTTCTTTATCCACTTGTAAGTCTAAATGAGACATATCCGCTTGTTTGGTAGTTGTTTCAGTGCGAGATGCTTTTATCTTTGGGTTGCTGATGAATGCTTAGTTTTGTATGTGTCTCTTGCTTCACTTTATCCATTGATGTTCCTTAATAAGAAGAAATGGGGAAAGTTTGTTAATTTGGTGAATATCTTGTAGTTTCATGGTTAACTGCGACTAGATCTGTGTATATTTACTCTTACAGTTGCATTTAACATGATCTTAGGACCTTTGGTGATATGCCAAAGAGCATATTTTTATATATTCTAAAACAGTGTGTGAATATGATGCTTTGGAACCGGAACCGTATATGAGTCGAAGAACACTAGAAATGCATTGAGGAAACACCATCGAAGCTATGTGGACAATCAAAATAAACCTTTGATAGTGTATACCATATAATTCATGACACTATTTTTTTTTTTTTGCTTCTTTTGTACGTGAATTATTCTTCTTGAGAGGTTTCATGAACCATAATATTTTTCTTGGTGATTGCAGTGTATATATCCTTTTAGATGCTCTTAAGAAGTCTATATTTGCACTCGTAAATGGTATTTCAAGCTGGTTGGTGCTCATATTGGCTTGCACTCAAGGCAGATAAAATATAAAGTGCTTACATGTTGATATTTTAAAATATAACAGTGATACTTGAATTATAGTTATTTTGTCTTATGGTTTTACAAAAGATTGTGTTTGAATGCATTAAAATTTTCACAGAGTTTTTCTCATCATCCAATGATGCAAAAGTATATGTTTTGCAAAGCATTTTTGTGTTGATTGTCTATTTGAGGGACTTTAGAAAAATTAACTTGTAGTAAGCCATTATAAATCAGTTTATAAACGTTTATAAATCATTTTTGAGTTCCTTATACTCATTCTGCCCAGCATTAAGTACACTGGATATTCACCCTATCAATATTCATAAACCCACCCTTATCAATCAGTAAACAAAAAATACTTAAACATTGACTTATAAACTCTTATATATTAGCGATTTTATTTTCTCGTATAAATGAATTTATGAGAATTTCTAAACTCTTATAGATATATTTAAAATCCCTTATAAATTTATTTATATACCCTTATACATTTATTTATAAACCCTTATGAATATATTTACAAACTCATAAATTTATTTATAAAGATTATAAACTCTTACAACCGATTTTATAAACTCTTATTAATATTTTACAAACCCTTATAAGACAATTATTACTACCTATTAATGATACATAATATCTTGTAAATGGTTTTATATAAATCATTATAAATAATTTTTTTTTTTATTTCTTATTAATGATTCATAAATAATTATAATGATTTACAAAGATTTATAGGAAATTATAAATACTTATAAATAGTTTTATAAAGATTTACTTATAAATTTTTGTAAGGATTTGTAAATTATTCTAAATGATTTATTACATCTTATAAATTGTGTTATGAAGATTATCAAACTCTTATAATTTTTTTATAATTCCATATAAATAGATTTATAAACTCTTATGAATGATTTATAAATTCTTATAAATGATTTTATAAACCGTTATAAATAGTTTTATAAATATTTTAAGTGTTTATTAAACTTTTGAGATAACTATAAAAATTTATAAATATTAATGGTTCATAAAAAGTTTTATAAACTATTATAAATGGTTTATATACAAAACTGTTTTATATAATTATATGATTGATTTTATTAACCATTATAAACAAACATGAATAGCTTTATTAATCATTGTAGATACTTTCTTCTTGCAAACACATTGATCCATCGAAGAATACATAAATAGATTGAAAGATGGATCCGACTAAATGGTGTATTTCTTGGCATATGTGATGAGCATTTTGGTTTTGTTGAATATTAAACACTCGAAGGAGGAATGGATTGAGGATGGAGAAATGGATAAAACAGGTGCAGCTTGCATTAGGGAAGCTAGCTCTTGATAACTACTTCTCTAGAATGCTCTGATGAGAAACAAATAAAAAATCTATTGGTGAGTGCAAAGAAGTGCTCACAGTAAAAAGAAAAATTTGAGCTTTGTTACCTTAGTGTTAAACTCTTCTAAGACAGTTCCAGAGACATATCATTTAGCTCTTTTAGAAAATCTCTAGGAACATGCTTAGTTTTTCGCTCTTCGATCCAATCTATCAACACAAATTTCGGTGATATCATTATATATAAACTATAGTTATCCAATCTTTCTCAATTTAATGCTATGAATTAGAGTTGTAAATCATTTCTTGTGTATTCATGTTTTTCCAGCAATGTCATACAACACAATAGTTATGCACACTTCTCTAAATCATGGAATCATCTTATATTATGTCCACCCTTTGGAAATAATGATAATACGAAACAACGTCTCTGACGTTGATCATTGTTTGTAGAAGAAGAGAATCTATAGCTTCAACTTATAGCCATTCTTCGTAATGTCGCAAATAAACTCCACCACTAATCAATTTTACAGTAGAGGAGGATCATCGTCATCGTCGCATCGGAATTTTTTTAAATTGACTGTAACTGAAACCCAAATTTATAAAGGGTTGTAATTTTTTAATGCAATGTTCACTATCAGAAACTCTTTTCTTTTATATGCATCTATTCAAAGATCAAGTCAAAATCAACCCTATGTGGTATTCGTAATAAAATCATAAAATTACTTGAAACCTAGATTTACGAAGGGTTATAAATTTTCAAAAAATCGATGTTCACTATCGAAACTATTTCTCTTAGATTCGACTATTAATAAGTAACTCTTTCTCTTAGATTGAAATAACAAAATCCGAGAAAATTACTTACAACTTGTGATTCTTGCTGAGGATTCGACATTTTGAGGTTTCGAGTCTGGATCTCGTATGCTTCGTGAGAGAGAATACACTTGATCGCATCGCCGTCACTCGATCGCGTCGCCGTCGCTCGATCGCGTCGCCGTCGCTCGATCGCGTCGCCGTCGCTCGATCGCGTCACCGTCGCTCGATCACGTCGCCGTTGCCGTCGCTTGATCGCGTCGCCGTCGCTCGATAGCGTCGCCGTCGCTCGATCGCGTCGCCGTCGCTCGATCTCGTCGCCGTCGCTCGATTAGAATTGTGAGAGGGTTATTTTCGTCTTTTGTCTATTGATGATTTAAGTATTTCTGAAAATGTCATCCTTCTGAATGCATATAAGAAAAGTGATACCAAAGAAAGTGTAAAAGTAAAATTTCTCCAAAAAAAATCTAAAAAAAAATTTATAAAAAATTATAATTCAAGACCATAAAATAATTTTATTATTTTATTATTTAAATATTTATTTATTATATATATAACAAATGTATAAGAGTCTTTTGCCACTTAATGAAAAAAATATTTTTGAAAAAGTATTTTTAGTGGTGGTAAACATGAATAATGGTACTAAGAAAGTGGTAAACATGATAATTCTCCATAATAATTTATTATATATATTTAGAGAACAAAGGTATAAGAGTCTTTTACTCAATAATGTATTTTTGAAAATGTCTATTTAATGGTGGTAAACATGAATAATGGTACCATAAAAATGGTAAACATGAAAATTTTCCGTTTTCAAGCTGGAAAGAGAGATATTGTTTACAAAATATACGTAATCGAAAAATAAAATATTAATTTATTAAACTCTATATTTTAATAAAGTAATTAAAAGATATTTTCTGAACTAATATCAAATTGGTTATATATACATAATTTTGGTCAAAAATTCAGCAAACAGTAAATAAAACTAAAATTGATAATAATTTGAATATAGTAACCTTATTTTACGAAATTGATTATAAAAATTCTATAAAAACTAATTGAAAATCCAAATTTAACGCTAAAACTTATATATATATATATATATATATATATATATATATATATATAAAATCTTATTCAAGTCATAACATAGTTGATATTTATTGTTTACATAATGTATCGTGTACACAACCACATTTGAATAGTATATCGATAAACACTTTATGACTGAATTCACAAAAATAGAAATCTATGACATTGGAGATGCATAAAATTCTATAATCTAATCAAATAGAAGTTTTTTTAACTAAGTTAACAAAATAAAAAAATTTAAACTGAAAATGCAAGAATAACTAATATTTGGGTTAAAGTTTATTTTGTATACGACTCTTCAAGTTTAGCCTTTTTTATATGTGAACATTGGCCATCAAGGAATGATGTTGTTATTATAAGATTTGTTTATCAATCATTAAAAACTTTAAAAATGCTCAAGCATAATTGCGCAAGGTCTTCACGAACTCTTCTATTATTTCATTTTCCTTTTGAAAAACAAAATTGCGCCTGATCCACTAGTGTGTTTTTGCTAACTAACTTGTTTACCCAATCATTATCAAAGCAAAAAAAAATTCCATTTCCGATGAATCGTCAGAGGAACGTCCCCATTCTGCATGTAGAAGATGATTATTAGTCAAATATGATGTTGCAATTCCGATAATACAAAATGGCGTCACAGAGACCGAACGAATTAAGTATAGGAGTGGATGAAAATAACATCACAATTTTTTCATCATTATTGAAGACTAAAGCTGATAGAAACAATATCCTGCAGTGTCGTCAAAGACTCAAAAGGCGATAATAATCCTTAAACAAACATTGTCGAAAAATACTAAACTAGAAAATATATAACATGAAGTACTTTGGGAAAATCGACAAAACAATCACAACTTTCAAGTTTATGCTAAAAAAATCTTCAACTCACAAACACAAGCCATTTTAAAATTTAACTTTCAGTCCGACACAAATAAATCTCATATTTTAGTTAATCAAGTCATTTCAGTTCCATCAAAAAGTCAACTGTTTAATTCCATTAGTATATAATTTTTTAATACTGATATATTTATTATTCTGTAATACAAATTAGTCATAAAATTTTTACACGAGGCGGGTACATGCAAATCCAATTTCCAATTCCTTTACATCACACAAATTAGGTTTTATTTTGCTGAATCTTGGTTTAAAAATTTAGTTATACATAGCACTAGACTATTCTTGGCATAAGGTAATCATGAGGAGCTTTGTTTGGCATTCAAGTAAAAGCTTCATATATTTCAAAAGGAATATGCGTATTTGTGGAGCTTTTGCTCTATCTCATCAAGCTTCAGACCAACAACTCTGTCTACTTCTTGTCCTCTCTTCATGAATATAACCGCAGGAAAAGTATAAAGGTTGTACTCCTTCCACACACTCTGTATGTCAATCAAACGTTATTTATAACTCAAAGCAAAATATTTTTGTTGAAATATTTTTGTTATATTCTTTAGACTTTGAGAAAGAGATAAGCAAAGACAGTTGATAAGTATTACCATTATCACATCAACATCAATTTTCACAAACTCAACATCGGTGTACTTAGCCGCTAAATCTTCAAGCTTCGGCTCAAGGAATTTACATGGTCCACACCATTTGGCCGTGAACTCGATCACCAGCTGTATGAACATGCGAATTGGATATGCATTATGATATGCTCAAACTAAACCCAATAAAATGATCAGTTGCACTGGTTCAACAGGTAGAAGTGTCTTGAATCTTATCAAGATCCTCAGTCACAAGAAAAAGTGGCTATAATTTAGATTAATTAGAAAGCGCATTAAGTAATATGTTACCAGCTTGTTTGTGTCTTTGAGAGCATTTAACTGAAATTTCCACTGATTCTCTTTTTTCATTTCCACGATAAAGGGACTGACTTTGTAAGGTGTCTGTGACTTCCTGGCACGGAGGTCGCTCAGCGAAAGTCTATCTTTTGGCGAAGAAGTATTAGCACCCATTGTCTTGCTCTATCTCTTACAGAAAGTAGCAAATAATTTGTAAGTGGAATTGCTCTCCTACTTTGAGTTGATGTGAGAAAGAGTTGGCTTTTATAACCTCAGATATTCTTGTTGTGGGCCCTAGTGGTCGTAAGAGATCACCAAATTTCACAGTACAATTTTGTTGGCTCTTAAGTTGTTATAGGTCGCCCAAAAATATTCCATGAAGTAAGCAAACAGTTTTTTATTTATTTATAATTAACTCCCAATTTAAGATCAAATTGCCTGAAATGAGTTCTTGAAGACCCCAAATTGGTAACTAAATTCTAAAGATGCTTGCCAATTTTGCTAATCCATTTAAAGTGTTGTTTATATTAATCACCTGTACTAAAAATACATTGAATAAATTGCAATTATATGATATGTTGAAAAGTGTTTGGAGACCAAAATAAATTAGGAATATATTTGGTTTTATAAATATAGGAAAATAAAATGTGTCTAATATTTTCTTTTTGAACTTAGGAAATATGTCTATCTAATATCTATACTGAGAAACTTCACTGCCTTTAAAGAGAAAAAAAAACATGTGAAATTTTCACAGTTTTTTTCCTCGTAGTAAGAGATGCGTCAGAAGTATTTGACCACTTTTACTCCAAATTGTGAAAGGAGAATTCCAAATCTCCAGAATATATGATTCCCCTCTTAGCCTATATTTTGATTTAGTTTATTTTGGTTAAAGCTCCTTTGGATTTCTTATTTAATATTAAATGGTGTAAAGCATACAAGGTTTTTAAAAAAAAGGTTAAATGAATGATGGCACGGAGGCAGGCACTATATAACCATAATAGATTCGACGCTCAATTTAAACATGTTTTGGATTTGTTATCCTAGAGTGCTAACAAACATGATAGATTCTTTGCTTGATTTGAACATATTTTGAATTTCATATTCTTAAACTCTAACGGAATCGGTATTAGAGCATTCCCAACAGAGGTTCTGAACAAATAATTTTCCTTAGGTTTCGAATTATATTTTTTCAAATTTGAAATTTTATAAAACAATTTTGATTTTTTTTCATGTTTTTTTCAAATTTTGTTTTTCAAATTTTTTTTAAAAAAAATCGAAAGTTATGTTTGAAACTATTTTTTAAAGTATTTATTTATATATTTATTAGAATCATAAATTTCACATTCTAAAAACCCTACCATATCCATAAGTCTAGACTAGTTAACCCTATAATTATAAATATCTTTTACTTTTTATTAAAAACAAGGGTAAAAGTATTTAATGTAAACATGAAAAGTAGTACTATGAATGTGGTATTTGTATCAATTTCCCTTCTATACTAGGTGTTTTTTTTCTGTGCTCATGTATGCATGGGTATAAATTTTATAAAAATATTAACCAAAAAATACTTTATGGTTTATAACCTTGAAATCATTTTTAATTTATATATATGAAAATTAATAAAATATTATGTTAATTATCATTTATTCTAATTATATATGTGATTCATGTATAATAGTTTGGATCAGTTAATTTTTTCATTTTTTGGTATATAGAACTGCATATATTTTAAACTGAACCAAAATAACTTAGCTCTAATTAATTAAAAACTAAAATCATTATTAGATTTCATTTAGTTTGATTCGTCCTTTTGAACTTGTAAATATATATATTTTTTAAAGTTTTGTATAAGTTGATACATGTTCTTTGAAAAAAATAGGAAACAAAAATTGTTAATGGATTCAGGATTACATTAGGAAAATAGATAAAAATATTTTGTACATTAACTACTAAAATCCATGTTTTTTTTTGTCATCAACTTAAACATGCTCGATTATAATTCTATAGACTAAACGGGGAACACATAATACAAAGGCACATAGTCTTAAATTTCATATTATTTTAAATAGTTTATAGTTTATCTTATTTAGTATTGTAATTTCACGTAAAATAATTTGATCAGTTCAGTTAGTACTTTTTAATAGTGAATTGCAGTAATATCTCTAAGTTGATTATTATAATCTATACTTTTTATCATCAACTTAAACATACTTGATTATAATTACTCTACAAACTAAACCACATAATACAAGGCCAAATATTATTTTAAATAATTTTATATTTTATCCTATTTAGTATTGTAATTTCAAGTAAAATAATTTGATGGACTCAGTTATTACTTTTTAATATATTGGATTGCAACAATATCTCTAAATTGAACAATAATTATTTTTGAGTTATAATTAGTTTAAAATATGATTAATTTTGTTAATTTTATTTAGTTTAGTTTTGATTCAATATGATAAACTAATAGTATATCTGTATCATCTTCTTAGATGTCATAGATAGAATCAGTATAGATTTCTCTACAAATCTCACCATTTGTGTATATGTTGAAGATTGACTCACTATATAGACGACGTGACATTATTATTGAATATTAATAAAAAGGAATATCTTCTTTCAATTCTTGCTACACATAGATCTTGAGAAATCTATCTCAACGGAATAATAAGACATTGATTCTTAAAGCTTCATATTTTTCAAAAGGAGTATGCGTATTTGTGGAGCTTTCCCTCTATCTCATCAAGCTTCAGACCAACAACTCTGTCTACTTCTTGACCTCTCTTCATGAATACAACCGTAGGCAAAGCATGAAGGTTGTACTCCTTCCACACGCTCTGCATTTCAATCGAACTTTATTTTATAATTCGAAGAAAATAATTTTTCCGTTATATAATTAAAACTTTGAGAAAGAGATGAAAGAAAAAGGGATTGATCAAGTAAAACCTTTAGCACATCGACATCAATCTTCACGAACTCAACATCAGTGTACTTGGCCGCTAATTCTTCAAGCTTCGCCTCAAGTGATTTACATGGTCCACACCATTTGGCCGTGAACTCGATCACCAGCTATATATGTGAACATGAAATTGGATATGCGTTACAGTGTACTCAAAACTAAACCAAATAAAATGGTAAGTTGTACTGGCTCAAGAGGTAGAACTGTCTTGAATCTTATCAAGAGAGCCTCAGTTCGAACTCCAACATTGCATTGTAGCACAAGAAGTCTCAAGAAAAAGTGGCTACAATTTAGATTTATCAGAAAGCGCATTAAGTAATCTGTTACCAGCTTGTCTGTGTCTTTGAGAGCATTGAACCGAGATTTCCACTGGTTCTTTTTCTTCATTTCCACAATTAAGGGACTAACTTTGTAAGGAGAAATCTCGTACTCGACGCCAGGTGTATGTGGCCTCCTGAAACGGAGGTCGTTCAGCGAAAATCTCTGGGTTGGTGAAGAAGTACTAGCACCCATTGTCTCACTCTATCTCTATTCAGAAAGATACAAATAAGTTTAAGTGGAATTGCTCTCTTACTTTGAGCCTAAGATGAGAGAAAGAGTTGGCTTTTATAACCTCAGATATTCGTATTGTGAGCCTTGTCACTTGTGGCCGTAAAAGGTCACCAGATTTCACATTACAGTTTTTCGTACTCTTGTTTACCATTCCATGAAGTAAGAAAACAGCTTTTCTTTTGCAAATCTACTTTCATATATAATTAACTCCCACTTTAAGATTTTTTTTAACAAACTCCACTTTAAGATCAAGTTGTCTGAAATGACTTCAGTTCTTGTATACCCCAATTTTGTAACTAGAATTCTAAAGACGCTTGCTAATTTTGCTAATCCATTTATATTGTTGTTTACTCTAATATTAATCGCATGTAATAAAAATACATTAAAAAATTTGGAATTTTATGAGGGGTTTTTGCCAAAACTAACCCACAACTTGATTTTAACCCCAAACTTATACCCAAACTTGAATCAAATGCAAAACTAACCTAAAAGCCTAGTGAAATTACAGCTCAACCC
>NC_027753.1:29549753-29581910 GCF_000695525.1 Brassica oleracea var. oleracea
TTTCGTAAATTATATGAACTTGTGGGGTGAATAGGGCAAAACCAATTTTCAAAAAAAAAAAAGGTTAGTTTTGTGTTTGACTTTAAGTTATAGGTCAATTCTGCAATATATCTTGAAAAGTGTTTGATTTCCAAAATAAATAAATAAATAAAGAATTAGATTGGTTTTTAAGTCTCGGAAAATAAATTATGTCTATCTATACAGAGAAACTTAATTACCGTAAAGAAAACAAAAAAAAAAACTGAGAAGATTCTTCAGCTAAGTGTTAGCTAATATTTTATTTTGTGCATAAAAAGTTTTCTTTTTGTTCTCAAGTGTGGAATATATGTGGGATCCAAAACGGAATTCAGTGAAGGCGAAATGAATGATGGAATATATGTGGCACAGAGGCAGACACAATATAACCATATAAGATTCTTTGCTCAATTTAAACATGTTTTGAATTTGATATTCTAGAACTCAAACAAACATGAAATATGTTTTGTTTAATTTAAACATGTTTTAAATTTCGTATTCTCGAACTCTTAACGGTAATAGTATGGGGAGCTCAACAACGTCGATATTACATGTTATATCATAGTATGCTATGAACCCACATGTGAATCTGTGATCGTATATATGATAAACATTGAAACAACATCGATCATCAGCGGCTTAGTTAGCGATATTATAGTATATGACTATATGCTTTGAACCCACATTCAAATACCATAGTAGATATCATAGTATGACTATATGCTATGAACCCACATGTGGTCGTCCAATTTGGTAAGAATTCTTTTGTAGACACCAACACAATCTAGTTCTTCTAGTTTGTTTAATAAAAGGGTAAAAAATTTAAGAAAAGATTACTAAAGTAAGAAGTTTCTTTTTTTTAAAGGGTTATATTTTATTATATAATTTAGTTCTTACACATTGTAAGAAACATTGTCATATGTATGATAAACATTGAAACAGCATCGATCAATTGTTGCTTTTGGAAGTCATCTCAACATCAGAATAACTCTTCTCCTCCTTGAAATCTCCCAAGCCGACCTTGTACCGGTATCCTCGAGCACAATACCAAAAATAAACCAGATTAACCACACCCAAAATCGCGATCAGATAATAGAAGTAATCCAATTTCCCCGCGTTGAGATTCTTGTCTAGCCAATCAGGACGGTCATGACCACCGGAGAATTTATGAACAACCGTGACTAGAAAACTGCTAAGATAGCTCGAACCGGCAAAGGACAAAGAGAAGAGAGCATTAGCTATGCTTCTCATGTGATCCGGAAACTGACTGTTGAAGAACTCTATCTGTCCTATTATATTCAATGCTTCACATAGTCCCATCAGAATTAGCTGTGGCGAGAGCCAAAACACGGACATGGGAGTCATACCGGTAGGATCACCGGACTTGATGGAGCGTGTGCGTCTCACTCTCTCCACGAGGCCGGCAACGATCATGGAAAGGATCGCGAAAACGATCCCTGTCCCGATACGTTGGAGGCGTGTGATACCTGATTTATGGCCGGTGATGCGGCGGAGGAACGGGACTAAAACTCGGTCGTATATGGGAAGAAAGATGCCGATGGTGAGGAGAGAGATGACGGAGAGAGAACCGGCCGGAGCCTCGAATTTAGGACCCATGTGTCGGTCCATTTTCAAAGCTTGAGAGACCGTGAATGTTCCTTGTTGTGACATTGCCATGAGTGATATTATTCCGGCCGACCAAACAGGAACTATTCGGATCAAACACTTTACTTCCTCTACTTCTTGAATGCTGCATAGCCGCCACTTGTTCGCTGGAACTTCCTCGGATGTTAGATCACCTTCTTTTATTACCGCCGCTTTATCTAGAAATCTAATTTTATGCAGTTCCAATCAATTATAGGTTAAAATACAGATATATATTAAACTTCCACTTGAAATCCAAATTATTTTCCAAAAACACACACATAATGAATAGATGACAAATTTATTTACGTTTTCTTTTGCAAGACAAATTGTAATTTTTTTTTGACGTATGATGACATTGTTCTTTCAAATAAATATATGCACTTGATAACTAAATATTACAATTTTTTTTTTTTACAAATTTTAAAATTTAGTTATAAAGTGCATATATTTATTTGAAAGAAAAATGTGATCTGATCATACGTCAAAACCTAAATAACTACAGTATAAGCTCGAGAAAATTATAGATTAATTTCCACGTAAATCCATGTAATACTGGAAATTAAAACATTACTAGATGACCAAATTTATTTACGTTTTCTTTACGAAAACAATTGTAAAATTTATCTAGTGCATATATTTGCTTAGAATGAACCATGTAATCTCATACGCCAAAACGTAAACAAATATATAAAGTACCTGAATTGGTTACTTAGGTGTAACTTGTGTAAAACGCTATCTTTAACGGGAGGGTCATAGTAGGTCACTGTGCCGTCATCTTCCGCCGAGAGCTTCATCTTTCGCTTCTTACGAGCTGCCACGATAACTTGAGCGATACTGGAGAATATACTTCCTTCAGGTTTAACATAGATGTAAAGCTTCATTCCAGCGAAAAAAATAACCAGCGCACAAGCCATGAGTCCAGTAGGGATACTAAAGCCGATGATCCAGCTGACTTGATCCTGAATATACACAACGACGGTCTGTGTAATAAGCAGAACCACAGTGAAAGTCAGGTAATACCAGTTGAAGAAACTAGCCACTCCATTAACACCTTCCTCTGTTCGTTGGTCAAACTGGTCAGCTCCAAAAGGGATGCTACATGGCCTTATTCCTCCTGTCCCTATTGAAAGGAAAACGAGACCTAAGAACAGAGTCCCGAACTGGAGCTTGTTCGGACCGCTGCAACTGACTGAGTCTTTGCTAATGCATGTTGCTGGGTGGAGTTGAGGAAGCGATGCTGTGAGTGTCAATGTCACTAGTCCCTGCAGATAATTTAAAATTACTGATTAAACATTACTAAACAACTCATCATTCATTTTTGAAACTGATTCTTCATTAGTTATGATGATCAATACCTTGAATTGAATTGATATGATTGTTAGTTACTTTCGAAAATGCAAACAATAACGTGGGATAGATTGAAATTATGCGATCGAATACAAACAAGCAAACAATTAGTTAATTAACTTAACCATAGCCTTAATAAGTTTTGACTTCTCATGGTTAAAAGTAATACTGGGAAACAATATTGTGGTACAGATATTGACGTATGACATCAAATACTAACAAACAAAAAATTAATTATCTTAATTAAGACTAGCATAATTGGCTTTGACTTCACTTGATAAAATGGTGAGATTTCTTTGATTAGGTACCGAGTTGGCGACAAACTGATCACGACGTAGAACCTAATATCATTTTTTTTGTTTAACCTTAATATAATAATATGAGTAGTTAATTGTAACAATTTAAGTTCCTTAATTTAATTAACTATGAAAAACAAAAATAAAAGAAAATATAGGGGAAGTTAACAATTGTATGCGATAATAATTCTACAATAATTAGTGAAAATGACTTTAGAAAAGAAAGTATCTTAGGTTACGTCATTGTGATTGACCAAATCTACACATCTTTACTTTCAGTTAGCTATATCATTTGGAAATTCAATTATTGGCCATTTTCATTATCAAATCGACCACTAGTGCATTTTCTTCCTTTACACCCTTCTCTTTATTTCCAAGATAAAACTCCGTTCCATTAGAGGATTTGTTTACTCGAAACTGTGTTACCAATTAATCAAAGTTATTTTATTTGAAAATAGTATCTTAAAAACAACGTTTTCTGTGAGTAGCAAAAAAAAAAACGTTTTCTGTGAGATAAATATAGTTTTCATATAAGGCTTTTTGGGTTTTTGTTTATATGATTCACATTATACATCGACCTTATCCCTCTTGATAACGTGGTCCCTCTATGTTTTCATGCTTTTACGTACAATACAAGAGCAATAGCTAGAAGCAAAATACTATACATGGGCACTAAATATTAGAAGGTTTTTAATTGGTATTATAGCTTTGGTTGAATATTTTCATATTATATAAAAGTTTGTCCTAACGTGGTGACCTTATGCACCAAGTACCATATGTATCTTCACCACAAGATCATATATAGAGTAATAATATAACCGTGTTACAAAAAAAGGAGTAATAATATAACCATTTTTCTAAATGTGATAAATTTAACTTCTACCTAGAGTTAGTATCAGTTGATAAAGTTACTATTACTAATAATACTCATACTTAGTGTGTATTTGTAGACACATTAGATAAGAATTTCAGATAAATAAGAAATAAATACGTACGAGGAGGGTGGCGAATGACGCGAAAGCGATGGTCTTGAAACGACCGACGTAAGCGTCAGAGATAAAAGCGCCGACGAGAGGTGTGAGATTGGTGAAACCAAACCAAATGTTGATGACATTTGCAGCTTTGACTTGTTCTAAATGGAACACTCTGGTTAGATACACCATGAAGTTTGACAACAACCCAATCGTTCCCAGTCTCTCAAGCGTTTCATTTCCTGTTTCAAGCCATATATATATTAGTGTACTTCTATTTTAAAATTGTCAGAAAATTTAACAAATAAAATGCGTTTTAAAAATAAGGAAAATGAAAGATATATGCTTAAAAAGTTACAGTTTTTCCCCAAATTTAATGCTACAGTTTTCTTACCGTTTCCATTATACGAGTGTCAAACGAGATGGACGAGTGTCAAACGAGATGGACGAGTGTCAAACATGTAACATATGTAATATGAGATAATTCTTCGGAGAAAAAAAAACATAAAAACAAAATTATTATAACTCTTGGTGGTGAGTTCGTGTTCCGGTTCGAATATTTTCAGATTTCAGGTTATCGAGGTTAAAGATTTTAATTCTATTTGAATATTTCTAATTTTTTGGGCTCAGTTTGGTTTGGTTTGGATAATCCGTTTAAAACTATTTTTATAATGTAAAATTCATATATAGTATACAGTTTTCAGAATCTAAAGATAAAAATAATATGTGACATGTAGTTGAAATTAAGGACATGTCAAGGATGAAGTTAACTAAAAAATAAACTACGTTCACGAACCAAAAATAGATATACGTACCTAAAATGAACGTGACGGCTCTCCAGCCTCCACGCTTTTTCTCAACCTTCTCAGCATCCGAAAAAGAATCAGACGGGCTTTCTTGATTGTACGAATCAACAGCATCCATCTTCGGCTGCGGTGGTGAAGAACCGTCCCTTCCATCCATCAAAACCATCTCTAAGATGTATACAGGTAAAATACTCTAACTTCGATTTAAAGGGTGGAACTAATGTTGGGAGATTTGATTCTCACTTTTTGTTGTATATCTAAATAAATAAAGGCAATCACATTAAGTGATTGATAAATGTAGAGAGTGGGCTTATCACTCGTACACTTTTTCTCTGTTAGAGGCTTTTTGGGGAGTAATGTGGAAGTGTGTGTACATATGTATATATAAGGGAGCGAGGAGATACATAATATTATATGGTGGGTGTGGGTGATAATATAATAACACCATTTATAAAGTGTTATTATAGAAAAAATATTTTAGAACATCTCAAACATTTTTATTTTATTTTAAATATTATTATTAAAAAATCTA
The DNA here is from genome assembly GCF_000695525.1 of Brassica oleracea var. oleracea. NCBI lineage: Eukaryota > Viridiplantae > Streptophyta > Magnoliopsida > Brassicales > Brassicaceae > Brassica > Brassica oleracea. The sequence continues at coordinate 29,555,368 of NC_027753.1, forward strand.
TTCCAATTCAGTTGTGTAATAAAATGATTTGATTCTAAATTAAATGAATTAATAGAATTTATGCTTAGAATACAAATAGATACAACCACTAATTCAAAGTATTTATTAAAGTGGATTTTATTTTTTGTTTTAGTAAGTAGTAATATATCGGAGATTTGTTTCTTACATCGTACGTACTAGACTACTAGTATTGTTCTACGTATTCTGAACCTTCCATATACTTTTTTTTTTACTAAAGAGGAAGATTTATCTGGAAGGTTCATCGTAGTCAAAAAAAATTGGGAAATCTTTTTTTTAGAGCAAAAAAATGGTAATTATGTCCCTTTAAACTAATTTATACTACTTTATGTCTTATTAGACTAATTTTTTTCCAAAATGACAATAATGCCCTTAAAATTATAATTTTTTTAAAAAGATATATATTGAGTTCGACAAAGAGGATCGATCGATCCCGATCATTATTCAGAACAAAAAAAAAACGCGAAATATATACTGATCGACCTGGTCCATTTCACTCGATCGGCGAAGGTCGATTTACACAGATCGACCGATCTGTAAGAATAGATCGATCGATCCCGTGCCGAGGAAAGAATCCCAAATCGATTTTTTTGCTTTTGTATGATTATATCCGAATTGATTCCTACTTGATTTGAACCGACCAAGCATGATTTCAACTCTTTAAACTCGATTTCACTAGGATAGACATGAATCATGGTAGATATAATGTGAAAATTTTGTGAAAATTTTGTGAACAATCAATGGAATATAGAAGACGGCGAAGAAGGTTGCCAAGGTTTTTTTGTCGCCTTTTTTTGTTCCTTTTTCGTTTTTTTTTTTCTCCTATTTACGTAGATCACGTATTCTAAACATTGTAGATTCAATGAAAAAAGTAGATTTCGTTTTCTACTTTGGAGAATGTCATTTCTACTTTTTTTAGAACATAATCTGAAATTTATAAATTTAACTTTTTTTATAACTGGAAAATATACCATTAAGTTCATATAGGTATTTTAACAAATGTTACTATTTTTTCAAATTTTTTTTGTTTGTAAAACTATTTATTAAAATTATTTTAATAAATATGAAAGGGTATTATAGGAAAATATGACACAAAATATAGATTAGTCTAAAGGGACATAGTTACTGATTTTTTACTCTAAAAAAACAGTTTTCCCAAAAAAAATTAACCTTCTATATTAATGTTCCACAGAAAAAAAAAAGATATAGATTGGATTGCGGGGGTAAATTACATCAAACACCCTAATTAAATTTTGTTACTTTTTACAATAATCAGACAAATTTACTATCCAATTTAATACTTTAATTAATCATTTTTATTTAAAACAAATTTGTTTTAACCACAAATATTAGTAAATTTCAAATAAATTTAAAAATCTTTAAAAATCTCCTCTTAATATTTAGTTTTAGGATAGAAGATAATTAAATTTAGAAAAACCTTAAATTGAGGAAAAAATAGACTTTTCTATTTAAAAAAACAAACAAAATTTTATATTTAAAACTTAAAATTTTATTACACAACTTAATATTATCCATAATTTAGTTATTTTATTTCTAAAACTTAAAATAAAATTAAATTTTAATATATTTGTGAATTTTAGATATTTATTTAATTTTATTTGAAACTTAATAATATTTTTATTAAAATAAACACATTTTGAGTGTAAAATTGTATATTAAATTGTGTAAAATAATTAGTTAAAGTATAAATTAAAAAATAAAATAAAAAATATTAATTAACGAAATTTAGTTAGAGTATTTTTAAGGAAATTTCCAATATGCATTAGTGTCAGATTTGATGGGTATGGTCAGTGTGGATGTTAATCATATATGGTATGATATATGAGTGCAAATATGACATTTTATTCTTACCTAAAATTTATTTGATAGATAATGCTATTAAAGGATTGTTTTTATTCAGTTTCTTAATAAACGTTTGATTCGACAGCATGTTTTCCATTAATATTTTTGGAACATGTTCAGGAGATTAATAAATATAATTTTAATGATAAAATTTCTTTACTATTTTTGAAACTTTTCAACTAATATTTTAACGTTTTAAATCGGTAACTTATAAATCGCTAATATATGTTATTCTACATTTATAACCTTATTTATTTAGAATTAAAAATAGTTAATGAGTTTTATTATCATTAAAAGATTGTAATAGTTTATAAAATCACTTAAACTGAAAAAAAAATATTTTATAAAACTTGTGAAATTGGTTACAAAATTTATGAATATTAATAAGAAATTATAAATGCATATAAAATTATTTATAAAACTTAATCACTTATAAATTTTACAAAATCAGCTGTAAGAGTTCAAAAATAAAGAATAAGTGTTTTCAAAAGTTTATAATATTATATATGAACCATTATTTTTCATACAAACTTATAAAAATATTTATGAAAACTTATAAACTATTTATAAGAGTTATAAAACAATGTGCAATGCTTATAAAGATTTACAAAATATTTTTAAAAATCTAATAAACCCTTACTAAATGTTAATAAGCATTGTAGTAAGAATTGTGAATGCTTGTAAAATCATCGTTAAAGCTTTATATCGCATGTACCCTGGACTCAAAACACACAAGCGGATAGTCTTGCACGTGGTGCTCACATCCAACTGTCTCATTTCGTCTACATAGACGCAAAGTCTTCTTTTTGGTTAGCTTAGTTTTAATCGAGTCTGTTTATGCTGATGACAAAAAAAAAATCTTATATATCACATGTATAAGTTCTTAAAATATTTAAAAACCCTTATAAATCGATTATAAAATTGATAAATAATGTAGAATGATTTATAAATAGTTTTAAAGGCTTATAAATTAGTTATAATAGCTTAAGATAATATAGAACATATTTCGAATGATTTCTAACTTTTATCCATTTTCAATGATTTTAGAAATCATTAGCTAATTTTACTTAAAAGTTACAAATCTGATGCACACCTAAACTGATATGCGGATCAAATTTAGTTTTCTGTATTAAAAAAATTACATAAATAATAAACAGTTGGAATTTAAACAGAGAAAAATAATCACGAGAATCCCTCCTAGCATTTACAAGCCAAACAATAAATATACAATTTAGAACTGTTATAAATCATATTGTGGATGTCCATAACCGGCCTGGTCCATAACTGGTCCATTGCTAGAGAGAGAGAGAGAGAGTCGGCCCTGAGTCTAGAGGAGAGAGAGTCGGCCACCTTTGCTTTTTCCTTCTTGGTTTATGATTTGTACTCTTTCCATATTTGTATTTCATTTTTCTAGTCTTTCTATTATTCTATGACGGTGTAATTCCCTATATATAAAGGGCTCCTGTTTATGATGAATAAGAATATAAGAAACTATTCTCCTAAGTTTCACAACACGTTATCAGCACGATTCTCTAAAACCCTAAGCTAAAAGTCCCGACTCAAAACCCTAACTCATCTCGGCGATAAACCTTGACAGCTTGAACAATAAACCCGATCGAGAACCTTTTTCACCCTGTATCTAAGGCGTTCCCGATCGCAGCTAGTTCGCGACCCGTCTTAGCTCAGCCGATAGACGATCTCAGTCCGTTCCAGCGCGAGACGATCTCAGCAATCAGCACGTTCGCGACCCGATCTCAGCCAGCTCGCGATAGACGTTCCCGATACCGTTCGCGACCGTCTCAGCTCGTAACCAACGTCTCAGCAACGTTCCAGCTTGCGACCTTCCTTTTGTTCGTGGTCCATCCAACCCAATTGGAGGTTAAGGTAAAACTAAAACTCTAATAACCAAAACCCTAAGGTAATAGATCCAAACCCTAATACCTAAAATCAAAATTGATTACTTGATCTTAATTCAAACCCTAATGCTAAACCTAGAATCGAAACTGAATTTGGTTGATTGATTAAATATGTTGTATGATCACATAGAATCCGAATGCTAGGTTTGCTAAAATTAATACTTGAAATCGAATTGCTTGATTGATTGTTTGAATATGATCACATAAATTCGTATGCTAGGTATCCTGTTTAAGACTTGAGTATCCGACCGGCCTTGTTCATATTAAAACCTAAATTGCATTGATTGATTGAATATGATCTGTTAGGTTGATAGTAAATTAACCCCTTGATGCATTGCTTGATTGTTTGATTGAGGTTTCATGTTTCCACTCATATGATCACCTAGAAACCGTTTGCTAGGATGTATAACCAATTGCATTATGAACATATAGAAATCGAATGCTAAGCTGAACATACTTGGTCGTGCGGCTTGTCTTGCATTATACCCGTATAAACTGATTTGCATCATATCCGATTGTCATGTATGCATCATATGAAAATTATAATCTTAAGAATGAAATATATGATTTCAGATGTCGAAAATCAACAACTTGGATTTTGATGCCCTAAATCTCTCGGGAGATAATTACTTGCAATGGGCATTGGATACTAAGATTATCCTGAAATCCAAGGGACTCGGTGAATGTATCACCGAGGACAATAATGCTAGTCAGAAAGATAGATACAGAACTATATTGATTATACGCCATCATCTTATTGAGAGTCTCAAAGATCAGTATTTGACTATTGAGAATCTTCTAGACCTTTAGTCAGAGTTGAAAACGAGATATGATCACCAGAGAACGGTGTTATTACCAAAGGCTATGTATGATTGGAGGAATCTCAGAATCCAGGACTTCAAGTCCGTGGACGAGTATAACTCGGCCTTATTTAAGATAGTTTCTAAATTGAAACTGTGTGGTGAGGATATAACGGATAAGGATATGCTTGAGAAAACCTTTTCCACCTTCCACACAAGCAATGTGTTGTTACAACAACAGTACCGTGAGAAGGGCTTCACGACTTATGCTAATCTGATCTCTTGTCTATTGTTCGCGGAGCAAAACAATGAGCAGTTGATGAGAAACAGTGAATTGAGACCTCCTGGATCAACCCCATTACCTGAAGCACATGCGGCCGTAGAGGCTAAGAAAGAGTCGAACCACGTCCAGAGTGATAGCCAACACGGCCGTGGCCGTGGAAAATGGCATGGACGTGGTCGAGGCCGAAACTCCTTTGGTCGAGGCCGAGGCAATTATAATTCTTATGGCCATGGCCAAGGAAACTCCTATGGAGGCCGTGGTACTTCTTTTAAGCCACAAAACTCGACCAAATATGTGTGCCATAGATGTGGTATGGGTAATCATTGGGCTAAGACATGTAGGACTCCCAAACATCTTGTTGACATCTATCAAGAGAGTTTGAAAGGGAAGAATCCTGAAATCCATATGACCTATCAAGATGGTGAAGATGATTTCAATCATGAACGAGACGATCTTATGGATTATGAAACTTCAGATTGTCTAAAAGAATGAAGTTGAATTCAACATCTAAACTTTTGTGTTCTTTACTTCTGTGTTTTCTATGTTTTATTTCTTTAAACTTGTTTTATTAAACTTAATGAATGAATGATTTTTATATGAAGTCTCTAAAGTATCATTCTATAAATCTTGTTTTGAAGAATGAACGATTATATGGATATATTTGTTGTGGACAGTGGGTCAAGCCACACGATCTTAAGAGACAAAAGATATTTCATAAACCTAACTCTTAAAAACGCCAATATAAATACTATTGCGGGTATAGCCAGTCTCATAGAGGGCTATGGTCAGGCTAACATCCTGTTGCCTAAGGGTACACATCTAGAGATATCTGATGCATTGTATTCACCCAGCTATAAGAGAAGCCTATTGAGCTTTAAAGACATTCGAATGAATGGTTTTCATATTGAGACTAAGGACGAAGGAAACAAAGAGTTCCTTCAGATCTTTGAAATCACCCAAGGCCATAAGAAAGTCTTAGAGACTATACCTGCACTCTCTACTTGTCTTTACTACGCCAAGGTCAGTATGATAGAGGTCAATGCTACATTAAACAGAGTGGCCAATGAGAATTTCACTCTTTGGCACGACTGGCTCGGCAATCCTGGTTCGACCATGATGCGAAAGTTGTTACTGAACACAAACGGCCATACATTGAAAGAGAAAATAGTTGTTCCTAAGAATCTCACGTGTGTAGCATGTTTACAAGGAAAACTCATTGTTAGGCCATCACCAGTTAAAGTGACTAAGGAAACAATAAACTTTCTGGAAAGAATACAAGGAGACATATGTGGACCAATACACCCACCTTGTGGGACGTTCAGATATTATATGGTCCTGATTGATGCGTCCACGAGATGGTCGCACGTCTGTCTCTTATCAACTCGTAACTTGGCGTTTGCGAGATTGTTGGCTCAGATCATTCGTTTGATAGCACACTTTCCAGACTTTCCTTTAAAAACTATACGTCTTGATAATGCTGGTGAGTTCACGTCCCAAGTGTTTAATGATTATTGTATGTCCATGGGGGTAAGTGTGGAACACTCCATGGCACATGTACATACACATAACGGCTTGGCCGAATACAACTAATAACTAGACCATTGCTTATGAGATCAAAACTCTCGGTCTCAGCTTGGGGACATGCGGTCCTGCATGCGGCCAAACTCATACGCATCAGGCCATCGAGTGAACATAGATATTCCCCATCACAATTGCTCACGGGTCACGAGCCAGACATATCTCATCTTAAGACATTTGGATGTGCCGTTTATGTTCCAATTGCACCACCACAGAGAACAAAGATGGGACCTCAAAAGAGGATGGGGATATATGTTGGATATGATTCTCCCACGATTATTAAGTACCTTGAGCCAACTACGGGTGATTTATTTAAGGCCAGGTACGCGGATTGTCATTTTGATGAATCCGAACATCCAACATTAGGGGGAGAGAATAATAAGCTGGTAAAAGAAATTACATGGAATCAAACATCCTTATCTTGGCAAAATGCTCGTACTCAAGAATGTGATTTAGAAGTCCAAAAGATTATACATTTACAAAAGCTAGCTAATCAATTGCCAGATTCCTTTGCTGACCCGAAAAGAGTAAAAAAGTCATATATACCAGCTGCTAATGCACCAATTCGTATTGATGTTCAAGAGGGACACAATCAAGTTGCTACAGAGACTAGACAACATTTGAAACGTGGTAGATCAATAGGTTCCAAAGATAAGAACCCTCGGAAAACTAAGAAAGGTGCAGATAAAGAAACCGAGGTTGTTAAAACCCTAGACACGACCGCAGCCAAATCGAAATCCCGAGTCGTAGACGCGGCCAATCCCAAAACCCTAATAGCGATCGCGGACGATCATAAACCCTTAGATGCGGCCGGCCCTGATGTACCTAATACTGATGCTTGGGACGCCAAGCTTCAAGGTACTGAAGGCCCTGATAATAATGAGATCTCAATAAATTATGTTTTGTCTGGGATACAATGGAACAGAAAGAATGTCGACATTGATGATATATTTGCATACAAGGTAGCACTTGAAATTATGGATTTAAACGAGGATCATGAACCCACGTCTACTTATAAGTGCACTCAACGATCAGATTGGATCAAATGCAAAGAAGCTATAAACGTGGAGTTAAATTGTTTAAAGAAAAGATGTGTCTTCGGTCCTATAATCCGACCACCCTATGATGTTATACCAGTTGGATACAATTGGGTCTTTGTGAGGAAAATAAATGAACATGGTGAAGTCGTGAGATATAAAGCACGGCTTGTTGCACAAGGATTCTCACAGAGACCAGGAATAGATTATGAGGAGACGTACTCCCCTGTGGTAGATGCTACTACTTTCAGATTCCTGATAAGTCTGCTATAAGAGAGAAATTAGACTTGTGGTTAATGGATGTTGTAACTGCATACTTATATGGTCCACTGGATAATGAGATATATATGAAAGTACTAGAGGGTATAGAACTGAAAAACAAAGCAAGTTCTCGAGAACAGCATTGTATAAAGTTGAACAAGTCACTTTATGGATTGAAACAATCAGGCCGAATGTGGTACAATAGCCTAAGCGAGTACTTAGTGAAAGAAGGATATAAGAATGATCCGATCAGCCCATGTATCTTTATAAAGAAATTCGGCCAGGGCTTTGTGATCATAGCAGTGTATGTTGATGATCTGAATATCCTAGGAACCTCTGGAGAAATCTCCCAAACAGTTAAATATCTTAAGAAAGAATTCGAGATGAAAGATCTAGGAAAAACAAAGTTCTGTTTGAGATTACAGCTTGAGTACATTAAAGATGGATTAAAGATGGAATCCTTGTGCATCAAATGGCATATACAGAAAAAGTAATCAAGAGATTCAATATGGCTGAGTCTCACCCATTGTCTAGCCCCATGGTCGTGAGGTCTCTCGGACTGGACACAGATCTGTTTGGTCCTAAGAAGGACGATGAGGAAGTCCTTGGTCCCGAAGTGTCATATCTCAGTGCCATAGGAGCTTTGATGTATATGGCTAGTCACACACGAACAGATATATGCTTTTCCGTGGATATATTGTCTAGATTTAGCTCTTGTCCAACTCAAAGGCACTGGAACGAGATTAAACATGTTCTTCGTTACCTGCAAGGAACGAAAGACTTGGGTCTATTTTATACTAACCAAAACAAAGAAGGTTTAGTTGGTTTTGCTGATCCAGGTTATCTTTCGGATCCACACAATGCTCGATCACATACAGGCTATGTGTTTACACATGGTGGAACGTCCATATCGTGGCGTTTCATAAAGCAGACGATCGCGGCCACATCTTCAAACCATTCGGAGATCTTGGCAATACATGAGGCAAGCCACGAGTGTGTTTGGTTGAGGTCCATGACCCAACATGTTCGAGTTGACTGTGGGATGTCCAAAGGCAAGGACGCACCAACCGTGATGTATGAGGACAATGCATCATGCATTGCTCAGCTCAAGGATGGCTACATCAAAGGAGACCCGACGAAGCACTTGTTACCGAAGTTATTCTTCACGCACGAGCTACAGAAAGCCGGCGAGGTCCAAGTAGTCCAAGTGCGTTCCAGCGACAACTCAGCCGATCTGTTCACCAAATCACTTCCGACTTGCACGTTTAGGAAGCTCATGCATCAGATTGGGATGCGTAGACTGAAAGACCTTCAATAATACGTGTTGTAGTCTTTTTCCTTCACCATGGTTTTGTCCCATTTGGGTTTTCCTGGTAAGTTTTTAATGAGGAAACATCCAAAGCGTATTACAAACTCTGTATGGTTATGACATCCAAGGGGAGTGTTATAAATCATATTGTGGATGTCCATAACCGGTCCGGTCCATAACCGGTCCATTGCTAAAGAGAGAGAGAGTCGGCCGTGAGTCTAGAGGAGAGAGAGTCGGCCACCTTTGCCTTTTTCTTCTTGGTTTATGATTTGTAATATTTCCATATTTGTATTTACTTTTTCTAGTCTTTTCATTATTCTATGATGGTGTAATTCCCTATATATAAAAGGCTCCTATTTATGATGAATAAGAATAAGAAACTATTCTCCTAAATTTCACAAGAACTATGCTATTAAATAAATAAAAATTGATCATGCAACGCTAATATAAATGTATGAAAAAAAAAGAGATCGTTTAAAAAAAACAAAAGAGATGACATCATTTGCACACGTTCACAATAATATATGGTCAAAGTATATTAAAAACAAACAAAATCAAAATGATTTTCACTGTGTATATAGTCCAAACCAAACTTCCAGCTCTGCTCCTATATCCAAACCCTTGGATTTTTTTTTTGCCATATTGTAATCTATCGAAAGGTTTAAAAACCACACATACAAAGTCCAAAGGGCATAAGCTTACAAGCCCAAAAAAACACAAACTAAAGAGACCCAACACTGGTCCAAACCTAGCCCACGGGACCACAAGAGAAGCATCAACACGTGTTGGAAACCAAACGTGGAGAGAGCGACACGTGCTGAAACGAGCCCCCACCGTCTTCACCGACTGAACGTCTCCACCGGACCAAACTTCTCATCGAACCACCGGAATCAACCGGGAACACCACGACGAAAGAAACCTCCAATGACTATGTTGGAAGTTAAAAGAAATCCATCGTCTTCAACACATACACTTATGATCGTTATTCGGAGAGCTTTAATCGATCTAAATCGAGATCTCCTCCACAAACTGAACCACCGAACACAAAGACGGAATCGTCTCACCGATCTAGACCGCCGAGGAAACCTTCTACAACGCTTCAGATTTTAACCACAAACCAACCGACAACAAACACCCCCGATGTATAACGGATACAAAAGCCGGCGACCAACACCGAAGAAGACGTTCCGGCCCCAGAGTCAAAAGTCAGTCATCCACCAATAGATAGGTGCGATACTGAAGTTAAACCGGACATGCAACTCTACAGAATCGACGATGCCAGAGACAGAGACCACTAATAAAAAAAACACCGGTCCAAAGATCCGGCGAGATGGCGTAAAGCAAAATCAAAAACGAAGGTGGTAACCTGATACACTAAAACTGAACATTTCCTACTGTCAAGTTAACAGTGGTAGTTGTAGTATTTGAGATTCAATCCAGAGGACCAGTTTACACTTTATTCTTATAAGTTTTCTACTTAGCTAAAACTAAAAGTGGGGGTTTGAATTAAGTGGTGACGTGCAAGTAAAGTAAATAATTTCAGATGATTAGAATTCAATATTAAAGATAAGCCGATCTAGGGTTTCTTATCTGGTGTCAATGCTTAACCAAACATTTATTCAAGCGCTTTGAAGCATAATCTAGAACACGGATCACTCAAGTAGAACAGCCCACTGTCGTGGTGCTGTTCCCTTTGCGGTTCGACCTTGATGCCTAAACTGTCGTTTGGATCAAGGATTGATTACAAGCAATAGAGATCAAGTCCGATAAGTTCACCGAGCACCCAAGTATCTACTTTCGCTGACTAGGGATGCGCGGCTCATTCATTCAATATCAAGCAACCTACTACACGGTTAATGAGCAGATTAAACCTAAGATCTAGCAGTAAGTGATCAGGTTGGAGCTAGCATTAAGAGCCGGGATGAATGAAGACACAATAGTGTTGCTTATTTATGTTTAGCTTTGTGATTAACACCCTAGAACCCTAGACAAGCTAGCCGACTACTCAGTCATTAAACAAGATGAAACAGACATGATGACTCAATAATACTGCATATAAATCCAAAGATAAATCAATAGGGTTCAGGATGATCTTCTCTGTCAAGAAGAGGAGCCGTCTCCCTTACAATAGCAATTATCCAAAATAGGTCTAGGTCTATTGCAAAACTAGCGTAGTAAACAAAATAAAGATAAGGATGGCTTTTTATATGGAGGCGCCATCGACTTCAGAGGAGAGAATCGATGATTAGGGCAAATCTTTGAAAGATATGGAAACTTCCATAAATGTCGGGAACAATCGTCTGGCTGTTCTTGGTGGGATCAACCGTCAGACTACAATTCTTACTCTTTTCTTCACGCTTCTTCTTTCAGCTCTTCAGTCTACTCCAGACCTGAAATGATTCCAAAAGGACTGGACTAACTCGATAAAACATTGAAAAAAAGTTAAAAAGCATATACACAATGGTGTCAAAAACACCATATATCATAACCGGCAAGGCCACCGACCACCGTACGGCCACTGTTTTTCGAAACTTTTTTCCTACGATTCAGAGAGGATGTTCGCGTTTTTTTTTTTTTTGGCATATATCCAAACCCTTAGATCATTCGAATTGAGATCTTTTAATTAGAGTTTTTTACCAAAAGATAATAATATTTTAATAAAAAAATTTCAAAAGCTTCAGACATTCATATCTTCTCTTGAATTTTTCAAACTTTTTAAAACTATTCTATCAAAAAATTATTACTGAAAAAACACAACCTCAACGTTGTAAAAAATAACTCCAATATTCTAATGTATTAATTTTGCATAACTATATGCAGCCATCTGGTGAGCATAAAGCGAACTATTCCTGCTTTTTATTAAATCACTTTTCCATAATTAAAAAAATAATATCAGTACTATAAAACATATGCATATCGCTGAAGTTATAAATTAAATCTCTGAAACTATGTATTAGATCTAGCCAGGAACTAGGTTAAACTTGTAAAACTCAAATTGGACATAAAATCAGTCAAGACAGAAACTGGTAGAGAAGTTTGTAAAAATGACGTAGGTTTTTTTTTTTTGCGTTTTAGGCAAATGCAAGTACCTAGCACTTTTAAAACTGAGGAAGTCATGTAGGGAATCTTGATATTTCCCGCCTTAGCGTAGGAATCTTTCTTCAAGCAAAATCCTTAATTTAGTGGCTTAAGAATACAAATTCAAATACAGGCTTCTTTCACAAATCAGTGTTAGGAAATCTCCCTCGTAGTATCATTTACTTCCTCGCGGATAATTTTGGAAAAAAGGTTTATGAACCTGCGAGGATAAAGGAGATTGGCCCCGGGTACTATTCGGACTGTTAGGAAAATCAAATTCGATAGGTGATAGAGTAACCGATAGGGTGTAGATGCAATTGTTTAGTCTGAGAATTCCCAAGAGATCTACGAACTTGAATGCGTTGAGATCACCAATGATCTAGCCGTAAACAAGGGATTAAAAGCAAAGATTCTGTTTTATAAATTGATAAAATTGTCTCTTTACAAAGCCTAGAGATTACTATATATATCAATAAGAAAAGACCTAAGTCCTTAGGGATTATGATCTAACATTATATCCTTAAGTCTTATTCTAATCTCCTACCTGCCATTGATAATGCAGGTAGATCGAAACAGATTAGAACGTAGCCACGACTCTTGTGGTGCTCTGGGAAGGAGACAGTTGCGACGAAGCACTAAGCTGAGGCCCGTATCACCATGTAATTCGTCTGTGGTCTCATCATGCTCTGTATCGTAATTGTCGTACACTGGTTCTTCCTCATCACCTTCTTGTATAACCAGACCACGTTTAACTTGTTTGGGGCACGCAGTTTGGATGTGCCCTCGCTCTCCACAAGTGAAACAGCGAAGGGCATTGGTACGAGCTGGCCGAGAGTTGGCGATAGTGTCCGAGTTCTGGCCTGTTTTAGCAGGCCCTGTTCGTGTACTGGCTCCATCGGTTGGTGTGGTTGTTGCGTTGTCTCTTGAGTGGTTAAAGCGAGTTCGTGAGTTTGAGTTCCATGACGGCCGAAGTTGACTTTCCATGGAGATGGCGCGTTGATGAGCCTCCGAAACAGACGTAGGATTGAATTGAGCCAAGGCGACTTGTAATTGGCCTCGTAATCCTCCAATGAAGCGTGAGATGAGTTGTTTCTCAGTTTCACCCGATGTCTTTCTCGCTGTCATGTAGAAGAATTCTGTAGCATATTCATCAACCGTGTGTGTTCCTTGTCTCAAGTTTTGTAGCTTGTTATACAAGGTTCGTTCATAGTTGAATGGCAGGAAGGCACGTCGCATGTGTTTGGTCAATCGCTCCCATGTGTTGATACGAGGTTTGTTATCTTGACGTCGTGATTCCTTGAGTTGTTGCCACCAAGCCATCGCACGTCCTTTGAATCGAGTTGCAACGAGCGAGACCCTAACATCATCCGGGACTTGACGAAAGTCCATAATCTCCTCGACTATGTTTACCCAATCGATAAAATCTTCCGGGTTGAGGGTACCATGGAATTCAGGAAGTTCGGAACGAAAAATGGTCTCCCAACGGTTTTGAATTGGTCGCTGGTCGTGTTCAGCACCATGCGCATTACGGTGGTCGTTATTGTTATCACCACGCCGTCCTTGTTGATTGATGGTGTGTTCAGCAAACACGTTCTCAGCTAGACCTTCATCATCTGATTCTTCCTCTCTAGCCTCCTGTTGATTTCGTTGATTTTGTGGGTTGGCTCCCTGAGCCGCTTGCTGGATGCGATTCTCATGTAACGCCGTCTGTAGGGCGGTGGTTACAGAAGTTTGTAAGGCCGCTTGTAGACCGGCTGTAAACGTCTCAAGCATAAGACGAATTTCTTCGAGTTGTTCGTCCGAAAGTTTTCGTGGTGCCATGATCGTAAGGTTTAGATTGAGAAATCTAAACGGCTGTCTCTGATACCAACTGATAGAGTAACCGATAGGGTGTAGATGCAATTGTTTAGTCTGAGAATTCCCAAGAGATCTACGAACTTGAATGCGTTGAGATCACCAATGATCTAGCCGTAAACAAGGGATTAAAAGCAAAGCTTATGTTTTATAAATTGATAAAATTGTCTCTTTACAAAGCCTAGAGATTACTATATATATCAATAAGAAAAGACCTAAGTCCTTAGGGATTATGATCTAACATTATATCCTTAAGTCTTATTCTAATCTCCTAAAATAAAGGAAAACTAACATATCTCTTAAAGTTAACGTTTAAAGGAAAGTAACACCAAAACTAAATAGGAAAAGGGTGAACCACGCTGCATCAATAGGTCAGCCACTTTCAGTAAAGCAAATTCAGGAGATCCATCCTTATTAGTTGTTCAGAAGAGTTATCAAATCCGTTAGGTATTTTGCCATAGGATGAGGAGAATTTTCTTTGCCAAAAATAAAGCTCCTGGAGCAGAAGGATTTACCGTGGAGTTTTACTTCGTTGTGGGATTTGGTAAGATCAGACCTATTTTGGACCCAACCTCATAACCATATGTGTTATTTAACTTTTGGACTTATTCAAAACAATTTTCAATACAGATACATGTTTAATTAAAGGTACATTATCTATAGAATAAATCATTAAATAAATAATGTGTATATATTTCTAATCACATGCGGTATGAACATTCAAATCATTGGAATTTGATTAAGATGCTATGAATAAATGATAATTCATGGTCATACAATATCATCTAAACCATATGAACATTAAAACTCATTTGGCTTTTGTCTTCTTCAGAAGGGTCTTTATGGGTTGCGTGGGGGAAGATAATTTAATAGGAAATAAGTTTTCTGGTCAGCGTCAGCATCTGGATGTTGGATTTGGAGACGTTTTATGAAGCTTCGACCTATGGCGAGACCTATTATTTCCTGTAAACTGGGATTGTGAGGATTTGTTTATTCTGGCCCGATGATAGGAACAATCTAAGTCCATTGATTGATATTGCTAGAGATACTGGTCTCATGGTTTTCAGAATCCCTTTGACAACAACAATCTCAGATGTATGCCTCCTTGGTTGCTAGCTCCTTCAGCGAGGAGACACTGCTGCTTGTCCTGCTGCGACAATGTCTGCAGCTTCCTTCTCCTCCTTCCTTATCTCTCGAATCCCAGGACTTATGCCTTTGGAGAAATGGTCTCGCCAGTAAATTCTCAAACTCAAAAATGTAGAAGTCTCTTCATCCTTGTTCTATTGTTTGGCTAATCGTAGAAATTTTTGTTCTTATTAATAATTTGTCAGGATTGATCTTCCAAAGAGTGCGATTAGATTTAACTGGTGCTGAGAGCTATATATATATATATATATATATATATATATTGGATAATGTAGCGGAAATACAAATTCATCAAATAGACTTACAAATTCATAACTATTCGAGGTGGAAGTATGTATTTAATTTCATTCTCTTACTTCAAGCTTTGATCGAGTCTGATAAATTCAAGTTTGTGATGAGTTCATTCAAGCCTGAGACACGTTACGTTACGGATCAAAGATTCTGTTAACCTAACAAACAAAAATATGAAAAACTGAGAGTTGAAGATTCTATGAAGGGAATTCTCAGACTAAACAATTGCATCTACACCCTATCGGTTACTCTATCACCTATCGAATTTGATTTTCCTAACAGTCCGAATAGTACCCGGGGCCAATCTCCTTTTGAATGCCAAGTTACAAAAAAAAAGATTCTATGAAAGGGAGAATATTCTTTAACTTTCGGAAGGTAGAGCTATAATAAGCCTAAGAACAAATATTCACAGACTTGTATTCTCTAACCAGCGTATTTGCATCCCATTTGCACTCTTATTATTTTCAATTTTGTACATTGGATAAACTGATCACATCATATTAATTTCATTTTGAACTGACATGCTCTAAAAAATTAAAGGCTACTGTATTAGATTTTGTTATTTTCGTGGGTCTTTTCATGCTGATATTTATCAAAAGATCTGGCAAGAGACTTTGGAGAAAATTCATTTTCATCTTCTCTTCTTTTTGTTATCAACGTCAATAGATTCAATTAATACTCTGCAAATATCTTCTCTTTTAACTAACCCATATGTTTGTAAATTGTTTAATGATGATAGTTGTTATTATACATTCCAGTTTTCACTGACAGTGTCTTCATTAATTTTATGATTTGGGTAGCATTTAAATTTATATTATTAGTAATTGATGAGCGAAACTGGAGCAAGAAACACGTGATCTGCAGTGAAGATTTAAAAACACGTAGGATATGGTTGATTTAAAATTTAACTGCCCACCAAGTTTTGAATACTCCACCATCTCCGGTCGCTGTCGCAAACCCCAATTATTGAAGTAATGATTTTCGGTTTTTGTTATGAATCATGAATAGACTGCTAAACATCCTCCAAAGTCAAATTTCACATAAAAGAAATATGAAAAGTTATACTAGCTAATACATACATATAGTACTAGAAAGTGGTGAAGCCAGAAATTTTTGTATTTGGTTAAATTTTTTTTAGTAGAATTAAATTTTTCTTTTTTTTAACAATTAAATGTTTATTTTTACTGGGGTGAATGCAATTTTTCTTAAGTAAAAATACATATTTTAAAGAATAGTAAGGTCAACTGACTCCATTCCTTCCCAAGATGTATTTTTGAATTGAGGTTGTTACTCTTGATGCATAATAAGGGTGGACAGTTTGTGTTACAAGAAAAAAAGAGTGGACAATTTATAAAAAAGCATAAATTAAGGCAATTAAAAGAAAAATAGGAAGATAACTTTTTTTGAAAAATGGAAAAGAGAAACATCCATCTTTCATTGGACNTATATATATATATATATATATATATATATATTAAAATAGCTTTTAACATTGTTCTAAAAATCCTTAGGCGGTAACTACACGCTTTATAGAGAACTAACGACTAGGCAAATTATTAGGGACCTAGGTGTTAACACAAAATTAATTTATTTTTTATATATTATATATTTATATGACATATTTTAGTTTTTAAGTTTAATTATAAAATTATTGTAATAAATTATCAAAACTAGATAAACAAAACAAAAGAAATTAGACAAATTTGTAGATTTGTAATAACATTATTGCTTAATGTAACATATTTGGACTAATTTAGATCAATTTTAACCGATTTAGAATAGTTTAAATCAATTTGAATCATATATATCAGTATATATCAGATTTTTACCACTTTTATCTTATTTAAAATTTCAATAGATTTAAGATTATATTTTATAAATTAAAAATTTGATTGTATATTATATTACATTTGATGCTCATTTATTTTGTATATGTCTCTTATCATCTAAATTTAATTTTTCTATATTAAATTTATAAATTCTAATAAACTTTGGATATTTTTTTATATAAAATTAATTGGTTGATTAATATAATGAACTGATAAATTTTAATAAAATTTTAATTATTTAATAATTAAGAAATTATCTGATTAGTGTTACTTTAGTTTTGTATTTGTTGATGCACAATTAAAACTAATTTTGATTATATATATATGTATATATATATACAAAATATGATATATAATTTATTGTAAAAGTCATAATAGAAATTTCCTATGATAGCATAAAAACGTTTTTATCATAATATAGTTCACAATGGTCAAAATGACCTAAATATTTCATCAAGAAGGTAAAAATACATTTATATTGGTAGGGTCAATTAATGTAGATTTATGATTTAGATTTGAGGGGTGGAATTTAGTGATATTTAAAAAGAATTACTTAAAATTTAAAATAATAATTTAAAATTAGCTTCAAAAATAAATTTTGGATTTGAAATCAAATTTGAAAGTTTTGTCAAAAAACTGAAAAGTTGGAATTGAAAAAAAAAATTCAAAATACTTATTTTAGGATCTCTTGGAAGATTTATATAATTGTAGTTATGTTTAGTTTATTTTTATTAATTTGATATATATATGTATATATATATATATATATTAATTATATTAATTTAATGATAGTATATGAGCTATTAATTATTAATATTTTTAAATATTTTTTCAATATAAATATTTATACAATACATTACATTAATAGTGATATATAAGTTAACTGTTATTAACTTATTACCATATTAAAGACTTTGCCAAAAATAATTCTTTATAAGAAAAAAATGTTATAATTAAGTTGATGCTTGATCATAAATTTTCAAAAGTTATATCATTATTTTTGTTAAAATTAAATATGATGATTACACACATAAATTACTTTAGAAATAATGTTTAGGAGATCTCGAAGGAAAGTCGGTTTCAAAGCCAACTTGAGGTTTTGGATGTATATTATACTGTACCCGTTGATGAAATAAATAAAGAATATCGAAAAGTATAAAGGAAAATTGCACTGAGTAGCCTTCAAATAAATTATAATTAGGAAACTAACTAAAAAATAAAAAACCTCTAACATTTCTACAATATATACTATATTACTCTCATTATTTATCTATTTTCTTTTTTTGTTTTATTTTCTTCCGGTAACTACTCCTACATATTATTGTTTCTTTCATATCCACATAATATCTTTTTTTGAAAAAAATGGTTAAACCCGGGTCTATTAAAGACACAGACCTAACCCCGGGTGGGAGGTGCAACCCACGGATGGATCATCTCCCGGGTATTCAAATGGGCCGTAAGCATGAGCCCATATCCGCGTGGCCACATGTGGAGCTAATAATTTCGCACTAGAGGGGAGTCGATCCCTGGCCTGGACCAACAAGGCAACTCCTCCTCTAGTGGAAACCACTAGGCCACCACGATGTGGTTAAATATCCACATAATATCACTTTATCTTCCACCATCCTATCATCATCATGGTCACCACCATAGCACCTTTTTATATCCATGATCACAGTTTCCTCCGAAACCACAACCACCGATTATTTTATAACCACCATTGCTGATCCGGTAACCGTCGTCGCTCCGATAATCATCGCCCTTGCTGTAACAACCACCACCACATGTTTCTCTACCGTCGCTTCAACCACTTCCATTTCTTCTGTAACAACCATCGCCTCTTCCATAATCACCATCTACTCCTTCATGAACAGATCCATCACACGTCCTCCATCATCATAGCCACCACGACCACCACTAACTCTGAAACCTCCACTACATATTTCCATTCTACTCAACGTTTCTTCATAACCACGTCGCATTCTAGTATGGCGACTTTAAAATTAAGTTTTATTCTATTTGCTAAATTTTGTATCCACTGAAAGCATACCATTTAGCATTCTAAAGCATTATAATTGCTAATTTAGCACATACATAGTATAATATTTTTAGACCATTTGATAATTTATTCAATATTTACTATACTGTTTTTTGTATTCCATTCTATTTATATTTTCATTTGCATAATCTTGTATGATGGAAGAGTATGTCACATGCGTAACTTATAATTTTGTTTCTAACATTATGTTGTATACATATGATTTTTGGAAGAAACTTTTAATAAACAAAATCTATTTTTTAATGGAAGAAACATTCTATTTTAATTAATATATACTATACCATTTGATATGTTCTATTCTATTTTTGTTGTATGTATTTCAAATTTTGATTTTATTTAAAATATTGTAAGTATATATATATTTTATATTTGGGTTTAGGATTTATTAATTAGAATTTAGGGTTTAGTATTTAAAGGGGAAGGGTGGGGTTATAATTATGTTTCATCTTGTCTAATATTCTATTGGATGCATATAATTTTTAGAAGCAACTTTTATTGTAAATATTTCAAATTTTAATTTTATTTAAAATTAATACTATAAATATATATATTATATTTTATATTTAGGTTTAGAGTTTATTAATTAGGATTTAGGGTTTAGTATTGAAGGGGAGGGGGGTTAGAGTTAGGGTTTATGATTATATTATTTATAGTATGGTGATTATATTATTCAAAGTTAGGGTTTATGATTATATCTATCAAATTACTATAAGTTCTACACTATTTTATATGATGTTCAAGTTTATTAATTTATATATGTAAATGAAATAGACTATAAACTATATACTATTTATAGAGAGTTCATATTATGTCTTATCTATGAAAAAATTGTTTTCAATAATCATGCATGGTTGTTTCGCCGCTTGTTCCACCCTCTTTAATTTAAGAAATTGAGCTTTCATATGTGGTGGGATTAGTTGAGTGATGACATGTTATATGTTTAATTTAATTTTCAACAGTGTAGTTTTTGTTTTGTCATTAATGACATCACTTCCCTTTTGTCACCGATAATTTAAGAAAATAAAGGGTAGTACCGGACAAATCTTGGAAAAGTTTGTTATGAACTTAATTATGTTAAAATCATTGTTATGCACTTAATTTCTGAGAAAACTGTCATTTAAATACCAAACTTTGTCAAATTTGCCAAAAAAAAATACAAACTTCTCATTAAACCAAATAAATCATAAATTTCCATTGACCAAACCATAATAGATATATTTTTACTCAACTTATTTTTGTCGTCAAATCTCTGTTGCTGTTCACGGAGCATTAAACATCTTCACTTTAAAAACAAAACAAGTTTGATTTCACCTTTTTTTTTCTTCTGTGCGAAAACAAAGTATTTGATTTCCCTTCTTCTTCTTTTTATACTCTTCTCCTTTGTTACTTTTATAGACTAAAAGCGAGTGACGAAGATGAGTTTGATTCCAGTTGCAAATGAGTAGAAAATGAGGCTTGCCATCAAGGTGTGTTTGTGGGAGTGAAGTGTCTATATAAACTTCGAAGACAAAAGAGAATTCCGGTTGTCCGTTTTACCGGTGTGAAACAAAAGCCAGGTTGATTGCTTGAAGAAGATGAATGATGAGTTAATATAGGATGTTATTTCGACCAAGTTTGAGATGAGGAAGTGGAAACTAATTACTGAGACATGTTGTGGATTCATTTGTTTTATGTTTGTTGTGATTGGAACTGTCTATCCCATCTATTGAGCTCTTGTGTTCTGGAAGCTCTTGTATTATGGAAGTTCTGGTATGAAGTGGAAACTCATTTGTAAAACTGTTTCAGATAGTTGTAAGCATCTTGAACTCTTGTATCTTTGTCTCATTTAAAAGACTATTAGTCTATGTTTGTGTTTGAACTCTTGTATCTCTAACATTGTCCATGTTTTATTTTTTTAAAATGGCTTTATATTATGAAAGAAGAATTAGACACTAATCAAGAACATGCATACAAGTTTACACAAAACAAAAAAAAATCCAATGACAGCAAAGTGACTACAACATAAGTTCTACCTTGACTCAATTCACAACAAAAAGAAACAACAAGTAGTAGATAAAAATACAACAACAAAGAGAGGCAACATATGCATCATACATCATCTCCTCCATCATTCCCTGCAACATCTTCAAAGTGATGATATAACTTCACAAGCTTGTTCTTCAATTCTTACTCCACGTCCTCATTGTCTTCTTCTTCGTTGACCTCATTCCTTTCCTCTTCTTTAGTCTCATTCATTTCTTCTTCGACTTCATCACCAAGTATAGGTTCACGCTCATCTCCACCATCTTCAATTGCAGTAAACCTTATTTCATCACGAACAACTGGCGGTGGAGGTCGAGGCTCGGGTTCTCTAGCTCTGCTTCGACGTAGTGGAAGCTTATTCTATCTCATCGTATAAGGAAGAAAACGATTTGCAGAGAAAAGAAATGAAATCGATTTGCAGAGAAAAAATGTTAGGTTTCTAAAGGGGAGAACGAGTACTGATTTGGGACTTTTTAATTCTATGTTCTCATTTCAAAACACATCGTTTTAGTTTCCGTTAACAGTAAACAGAGATTTAATAGTTAAAAAAGTTAACCGAAAATGTATCTATTATGACTCAGTCAACGGAAGTTTGTGATTTATTTGGTTTAATGATAAGTTTGTATTTTTTTTTAGCAAATTTGACAAAGTTTGGTATTTAAATGATTGTTTCCTCCTTAATTTCCTTTCCTATTATGGTTATTTGTCTATTTGACAAATTCTCCCTAGTATAAAATATGTGGCAACGTGAAATGGCAACGAAAGATCGTTTGCTAACACTTAAACAAAGTGCAAAACATTGAACCACTATTCTTCATGTCATATTGTCATTGCCAGTCACATGCATCCTTCTTTTTTTTTTGTCTCAGTCACATGCATCCTATCTCTCTTTTCCTTTTTCATTTATACCACTATATTTTATTTTCGGTAATATAACCTTTTAAATAAAGACATTCCATCCCATCTCCCTCTTTTATTTTTTAATATCATATTCTGTTATTCAACGTTAGAACTCACAGCATATAGACACTCCAGCATTTTCACACTGCTTAATGTTATATTTTAATAGCGACATTATGCACAGAGTTTATATAATTCCCACTACAGTCTACGTATCGACCAAATAAGAATATTTTTTTTTATTTTTTTTTTATAATCCAGGGGTTCCCCGCTTCGCGGGTCATTCTCCTGGACCCGGTCAGACAGCGGTCCACTTCATCCGGGAGAGCTTTACCTGGGCTGGATCGAACCCAGTACCGCTTTGGTGTCCAGAAGAGGCAGGATAGTTTCCGCATGTGGAGGGAATCGAACCCGGATGGTGGTTGCCACTACAGGCCCGTCCTGCTACTTGGACTACCTCGTCTGGACAATAAGAATATATTAGCTGTTTAAAAGTTCACATACAAATGTCGTACCCAATTTCATAAACACATATATTGAAAGTTTATCTTTGAGGAATATTATATACTTAGACGTTCGTTCCATATATAACAGATATAATTTTCTAATAGTTTTCTGATAAACTAATTAACAAGCTGATCGTACGTTGTACATAAGTAAATGGAAACAATATACACCGTGATATTAGCTACTTTTTGTCAAAGTTGTTGTTAATATTGTTTTGAGCCATTCTTCCATTGGATGTGAGTAGTTAATAAAGGACTGGAAGCAGCAAGCTGATGGCCACATACTCGCATAGTGTTCTTCTTTACGGGTAATTCTTTGTTTGGTTGCCATGGCATGTAGAAAAATGCATGTTGGCACAATGGCATCTGATACACTGTCACCAAAAATGGCGAAACAATAAAAAAATTATATTATCAAAAGACTTAACATAATGAATATCCGAATTATAAATATTAATATAATATTTATAGGAATGAATATCCGATCTGATCCATTATATATACATATATGCATATATTAAAATTATATATATATGATATATAATTATCACATTTAAAAATATATATATAATTGTCATATTTTATATAAGTTTTATAATATTTTTATTTTTTAAATTTATTACTGTAGTTATTAAAATTTTAAATGTAAATAACATTTTTGTAATAAAATACTATTATTTTATTTTATTTTATTTTAAGTTTTTAGTTATTTTATTTTATTTTATTTGTACCAATCAAATTGGATATCCTAAAAATTAGATATCTTAACGCCGAATATCTAGATAGATACAGATCGGATTGAATCCAATCGATAACTGATTATTTAACAACATTTACAAAAATCTGCATATTCGATTTATGTTTACCCCTACTTCTTCCGTAAGGTGCATCTGCCTCTGCTCGTGCGTAGCATATTTTGCTTCAGTTTGATCTCGAGGAAATCGCTGTGAATTTCTAACTATATAGCCACCAAAGTAGATTGTACGAATAAGTTTCGTGTCCATGTAATTCAGTTCCTGAACGTAATTGATGGATTTGACCCCTGAGGTTTCTCTTGAGACAACTATTGTCTACAGGAATTCTTGAATTTGATCATCAACGTCAACAGAAATATTAGAAATTTGAACACATTACAAAGAACATTATATTAGAGCATCTCTAAGAAATAACCTCATTTTGAAGAAGAGGATCTTTAAAATGAAACTATGAGGATGAATTACTCCTAAAAGAAATTTCAAATTTATCTTTTAAATTCAATGTAATAGCATTTTAGTCCTCAATTTTAATCTAAATTAATATATATATATAATACATACATATTAAAAATATTAAACGCAATATTTATAAATACAATTTATTAAAACACAAAATACATAAGAATAAAAATATGATCCCATATATGATCAATTTATGTCATTCAAAAGATTTTCTTTGTTATCAACCACTAGATTAAATTTGTCATTTTCCTCTCCATATGTCTAACATATCCAAAAGATAAAATAAAAAATCCTCACAATTTTATTCATACTTTTTAACAAATTCATCAATGTTTGAACAATAGATAAGACAAAAAAATCTTCATAATTTTACTCATAATCTTATACATAGTTTTCCATAGATTCTCTTTCACATCAATGATCCAAACAAGCAAGAATCATACATAAAAGAAAAGAGCAACAACAACTTCATATTATAACATTTTTTTATGAACAACATTTTGGTGTAATGTTTATGTGTGTTATCTTTATTGTAAAATATATATTCTTGTACTTTTAATCTTTAATTTGTAATATATTTTTCAATGTAATATAATTATTGTGTGAAATAATAATTCTATTTTAAACAATATTATTTATATTATTTGTATAGTTTATGTATTACTAATATATATAAAGATATATTTAAATACTTAAGTGAAATATAGTTATAAGGATTAAA
The DNA here is from genome assembly GCF_000695525.1 of Brassica oleracea var. oleracea. Classification (NCBI taxonomy): domain Eukaryota; kingdom Viridiplantae; phylum Streptophyta; class Magnoliopsida; order Brassicales; family Brassicaceae; genus Brassica; species Brassica oleracea. The sequence goes on from NC_027753.1 coordinate 29,580,056, forward strand.
GTGATAAAAAAGTAATATTATTTGAATTATATGTAAATTACAAAAGTATAAAGACTAAACTGAGAAATAAATAGTGTTTGAAGTTTTGAAAATCTCTTGGATAGCAAAAAATCAAAATTTAAAGATTTGAGGATCTTTTGGAGATGCTCTTAGAAGAAAGTGAAAACCATCAATGTTCTTGCTCACATTTTCATGATATGGGTTTACGGTCGTTTAAACAAGTTATTAAAATTGCTAACATATAAGCAGTTTTCAAATTGAAACTTTAAAATTAAAAATATTTTATATACATGTTTCAGTATTGAAATCGTACCACTATAAAAGATATGCTTATGAGTGGGTAGCGTAGTTAAGGAATAATGTACTTCACAATTCTATGATATAAGATGTATAATAGAGCCACAAAAATGTATTCCACCAATGTATTTCACAAAGTATGAATGAATGAAGTTTCAGAGAAAAAAAGGGATGTACCATAGAGCCCCATACAGACAAGGATGTCCATTATTAATAGTACAGTATAAGAGCACCTGCAATGGTAGACCTGGAGAATGGTAGACCTGGAGTGCAATGGTAGACCTGGAGAATGGTAGACCTGGAAAGCTCGATTTCCAATGTTAAATTTTAATTATTTTATTAGATTTTTTTTCTTTTTCGTTTAATTAAAAAAATAAATTTAAAAACAGATCAATCGTGGGCCGCCGCGTATCGTGGGGCCCACGACACAATAACGAAAAGCACCTAGGATCAATCTTTATGTTAGAATTTTTCGGATTGATCCTTACAAAATTTGTGCCCCACACCAATATTTTAATATATTTTTTTTATGGATTCGAGCTAAGGATTTTTTGTTGCAAATGCTCTAAGTATATAGCTTGGAAGATTGAAAGAGATGAGGGTGAGCAACGCATTTAAGTGTAGTTAAAGCATCCAAGTTTACAAAGGGTCCATTAACCAAAGAAGCAAAAGAAAGCAGACCAAAAAAGGTTAGCTAAAAGAAACGTGTACTTGTAGAAACGAAGTGGATAATTCTAGGTCGCACCGACTAATTTCGTTTTATTTTTATTTTCAAATTCCTAGAGGTATATTGAAGAACGACTAATTTCGTTTTATTTTTATTTTCAAATTCCTATAGGTATATTGAAGACTAGCGTATCGAATTTTTTAAATCACATATAGATCAAAGTCCAACTGATAGAACCATTTTTATAAAGTTAAAATATCATTTGCAAGGTATTTATTTGGTTGGCATCAAGTATATTCTTTGTTGTCTGGACGAGGTAGTCCAAGTGGCAGGACGGGTCTGTGGTGGCAACCACCATCCGGGTTCGATTCTCTCTCCATGCGGAAATTACCCTGCCTCTTCTGGACACCAAAGCGGTACTGGGTTCGATCCAGCCCAGGTAAAGCCCTCCCGGGTGATATCTTGCATATTTACATTGTTTTATCCATTCACCCATTTGCATTTTGATCATATAGACTAGGATTTAGCCATGTTTAGGTTGCATTTTGCATGCATGAGTCTTTATCAGGTATTGGAGTACCACATGGATTCTTGGAGGCATTTGGGTGCATTTGGAGCTCAAAAGAAGTGTTTAAAGCGATCAACGGACGAGCAGCGCACCAGAGCGACCTCACCGGAGCGACGCCGTGAAGTCGCTGTGACACACATCCCGGGGCGATCCAGCCAGAGCGACATGGAGAGGTCGCTCGCGCTTTTATCGTGAGACACCCCTCTCAGAGCGACTTGCCAGAGCGACGCTCCGAGGTCGCTCGCGTTTCCATGGCGAGACGACACAAAACGAAGCCCGGAGCGACCTCTCAGAGCGACCCACTGAGGTCGCTCCCGAAGTCC
>NC_027753.1:29583561-29584732 GCF_000695525.1 Brassica oleracea var. oleracea
GATCCAGGATGCTTCACACTTCCTTGTGCTCTTGGACCTATGGTATTTGAGAAATGTCTCTGCGATTTGGGAGCTAGTGTCAGCGTGAAGTCTTTGTCTGTTGCAAAGAAGCTTGGATTCACTCAGTACAAGAAGTGTAGACTCTCTCTGGTGTTAGCTGATTGTTCAGTGAAGTACCCTGTGGGCATCTTAGAGGACCTACCTGTGAAGATTGGAAGGTATGAGATACCTACAGATTTTGTGGTGCTTGAGATGGGTGAGGAGGCTCAAGACCCATTGATTCTTGGAAGGCCATTCTTAGCTACAGCAGGAGCAATCGTTAAGGTGAAAGAGGGCACGATTGATCTCCGTTTAGGTAAAGGGCATGTTCTCCACTTTGACATCAAGGAGAAAATGAAGAAACCAACTGTGTTCGGGCAAGCCTTCTACATTGAAGAGATGGGCACTCTTGCTGATGAGCACCTTGAAGAGTTACCACCTGAGGACGACGAGGAGGGAGCATCTCCCTCTACTCATTCTCCATAGAAGGTAACCCACTACTTTCCCTTGTATATACCGTTTCGTTTTTGCATATTAGTTTTCTCTTTTTGGGTATCTCTCTCCCTTTGACAACACAGAGACTGTGTCATTTAAGTTTGGGGGAGGTACCAAGTATTTGATCACGTTTGCTTTGATGATTTTGAGTCTCATGCATTGCATTATACATATATATTTGCATCATTTGCATTTCTAGGAGAGTTTAGAGCATATAGGTTGCATTTACTTGCATTGGGAGCAATGATTTGAAATGCCTTGTAAAGAACATTACTTTGCACCTGAGTAGCTTATGCACCTCTCAAAAACACTTGTATGCTTCGAGCCTTGAAGACTTTTCCTGAAACTTGTTGATTACTGAAACTCAGTCTTTGAAGCCAACGACAACCTTATTTGAAATAAACGAACTTAATGCTTCTTGCTCATGGTCCCTTGTGTACTGAATCATGGATATACACACTTGAGTTGTCACATCCTTTATGCCAATCTTATTTTGACAAACTCTAGTGGTAGACCACTCCCAAAACCTTTCCCTTCTTTTAAGCTTTCATTGTTTGATGAGTGAGACCTTCTTTGAAAAGTCTTACATGTGCATAATGTTGAAAGTATCAGGAACGACAATGCTTTATCTTCATTC
>NC_027753.1:29586224-29606789 GCF_000695525.1 Brassica oleracea var. oleracea
CATGTGCATTTTGATCATATAGACTAGGATTTAGCCATGTTTAGGTTGCATTTTGCATACATGAGTCTTTATCAGGTATTGGAGTACCACATGGATTCTTGGAGGCATTTGGGTGCATTTGGAGCTCAAAAGAAGTGTTTAAAGCGATCAACGGACGAGCAGCGCACCAGAGCGACCTCACTGGAGCGACGCCGTGAAGTCGCTGTGACACACATCCCGGAGCGATCCAGCCAGAGAGACATGGAGAGGTCGCTCGCGCTTTTATCGTGAGACACCCCTCTCAAAGCGACTTGCCAGAGCGACGCTCCGAGGTCGCTCGCGTTTCCATGGCGAGACGACACAAAACGAAGCCCGGAGCGACCTCTCAGAGCGACCCACTGAGGTCGCTCCCGAAGTCCAGAGCGACTTGTTGGAGCGACACACCATGGTCGCTCGGGTCCTCTCGTCCGGAGACACCAAAGTCGAGCATCCTGGAGCGACCCCTCAGAGCGACCTACCAAGGTCGCCCCCAGCCAGAGCGACCAGCCAGAGCGACCAGCTCAAGTCGCTCGCGTTTTGACGGGGCGAGACACGATGAAACGCGTCGGGAGCGACCTCCTGGGAGCGACTATGCTAGGTCGCTCCGCGTGTTTGATTGGACAATTTTTATGTTATTTCAGGGGCCTTTTGGTCATTTGTTTTATTGTTTTTAGATTGCCTATACCTAAGTTAAGTACGGGGAGAGCCACCAGAGAAAAAACAATCTCTTTTCTAGAGAAGAACTAGTAAACCCATCTAAATCATTGGTTGCACTTAGATTAAGTGAGTACTTGCATTCTCAGTGCTTTGATATCCCTCAGAACTGGTTCGACAATCACTATACTACAACATTTGTCTTAGGAGCCTTGAAAACTCCTAACATCACCGGGTGAAGTGGACCGCTGCTTGACCGGGCCCAGGGGAATGACCCGTGAAGCGGGGAACCCCTGAATTATCAAAAAAAAAAAAAAAGTATACTCTTTGTTCCTGAAAATAAATGTTTAAAATAAAATTGTATTCCATAATGATATATATCTTTTACATTTGTATGCAGTATACTATTGGTTTAAATTTAGGGAAATTATTTACTTGTCAATTATATATTTATAATTAATTTTAATATATGTCTTCTTAATATGTGTAAACAAAAAAAATGTATTCTTAGGAACATATGAAGTATCATTTTAATATGTTTTTAAATAATAAACACAAAATAATGCATCATATAGGAACATATGGAGTAGTATTTTAATTGACTTATTCAAAATTATGTAGTGAGTTACATCTCAGTTATCCTGATTTTAAAGAGGTCGATGAAGCCGGTACAGAGAAAAAGATCAGCGACACACTGAAATTATGGCAACCAAAATGTTGCATCAGTGTCGCTAAAACGCAATGTTGGCCTTAGTATCTCTACATCTTTAGGCCCCAGTAAACTTTTATTCACAAAATTTCTTTGGTTGCTTTCTTCTTTCGCTTGCGTCTAAGTCCTGAACAAATTATTTCTTACATCATGTATATCATAAACAAAGATATGTAATGTAACTCAATTGATTTATTTGAAAAATACATAAATATTCAGTGAAATTTAAAACTTTTTGTTTTGAAAAAAAAATTAAATTTATTCGAATAAAAAAAATACAACTGGTGTGACTATAATTTTATTGTTTCATGAATAAAATGATATAAAAACTGGTTTGGATGAGAAACTATGGCTGTCGATCGGAAGCCAAACCAGATCGCCATATCCGTAACAAAATGTTTCCTTCCACTTCGAATGAGATATTGTGATTCGAATTCGACATTAAAACCTTTATCATAAAAGAGAATCGATTTCTAAGAGATTTCGAGAAGTTCAAAAAGTGTCGGCCATTTGGTTGTGGAACTAGGGTAAAAGGGAAGAGTCGATCAAAAAGGAGAGTGACACTTACTACTTTTTGGTGCAATGACACTTACAACTTCCAACCCCAAATTGTTTGCTTTCCTCCAACTCTATTTGTCCGTTTCATCTATCTCCATTGGAATCTGTGTGTCTATTCCTCTTGCTGTTTCCCTCTTACTCGTCACATTTACAGTGTCTTCTAATTAATAGAACTATAACCTGAGGGATAAAATGTATATAATGATGATACTCATGGAATTGTGTTGAGCATGTAATGATGATATTCATATAATATCAGATAGCCAAATATTGAATATTAAGTCAGCTTCAACGCTTATATCTCGTGTAGTACTCACAGTCTCTGGACGACGTGAGTGTTCTCAGAACTTTTATCGACAGAGATATTTTTAAAGAAAAGAAGCACGTGGTGAAGTTGTAATTGTAAGAAAAGGAATGTAAAAAAGAGGGATATGAAATTGATGGTCTGCTCCGTCCTCAGACTAAAATATCGTAAGGTCCCATGATTAGCTCCTTTAGATTTTGTCCCATCATATTTTTGGTCTTTTAACCCTCTCGACTGAATCATGACATATGCAGAATTTATTTCATGGATTCAAACAAACTTAATAATTTGCTACATGGAAAATGTCCTTTTCATTGTATATTTTCCCCACTTCTGCATATGACGACTATGAACACATGGTGCCACCCTGCCAGTACCCACGACCAAACAATTTTATATATAAGCTTTTTTCTCCATATATATTCGCGTAAAAAATGTTGATAGATGATGATGATATTTTTTTTTCTTTTCTGATGATGATAGATATTTTTTATGTAAACAATTTTTTTACATCTCATTACTTTTTTTTTTGTGCAATTTTACATCTCATTACTTAAAAATAATAGGAAATATATATTCCAATTTGAAACATGCATGGGTTCTTCTTTATTTATCAAAATTGAAAACAAAAACAAGATATGTATTTTTTTTTTTTAAACCAGTTTCAATTGTACTGTTGCTGATCAAGCCATGGCCAAAAACCAGAGTGGTCATCCGTTGCACAGAACATGTTACTGATACTGTTCTCTTCTTTAACCATACTCTGTCCTGAAGACGAGTTTTGAAAGAACTGCAACGTCGTTGTGGTGGTCCTGGCGGTGGCTGGCGACGGTGGGAAGAAGTGTCGACCAACTGTTTGCGGCGGCGGTGGGTGACCTGCGGTTATTGTGCTTTCTATTGATGGCGGCGGTGGCGTCGAGATATCAAGTCTGAGATTATCGGAGATGTTGTCGCTTTTGTTACTGCAAGACCCTTCTGTTTCTTTGTTCAGATTTATAGATTTTGTTTGTTCTTTATTTTTTAATCCCATAATCTGTATTTAACAAAACCCATCAAGATTCGGAAAAAAAAAACAGTGCTGTATAATGTGATAAACATTAGAAGGCTATTGTTTTTCAGATCTTTGTTGCACACAAGAGAGAAGAAAAGAAGAGGTGGTGATGTTTGAAAAGCCATTAATCATGTGCAGTTTATTAACCCTACTTGAAAGCAATTCCTGATCCCAATAATTATTAACAAATAATATATATAAACTTTAATCTTTAACATTTTTCAGAAAAAATATTTATTCACCCTAACAAATTACGAACAAAAGAACAAAACAAAAGGTCAATCTTTTAATATTTACGAAAATTATGAGATTGATTTAACCAAAAATCTTGATTTTTTTACATTTTTAGAAATAAAAGAAACTAAGAGATTCAGTCTTTTAACCTTAGTGAAACTAAACATATAAAACAATTGAATTTAGACTAAATTTTTAACTTCTAGAGAAAATTGTGAGGTTAATTACCTCAGCTTGGAGTTTCTCATTGTGAGTTTGAAGACGATCGTTTTCAGCTTTAAGTGCATCGAATTTTAGTTTAAGAGTATCATAATCTTTCTCTAGCTGCTTTGTTTTCCAGCGAGCTCTTCTGTTCTGAAACCAAATCGCGATCTGTCTTGGCTGTAAACCTAAGGCACGAGCCAACTGCATTTTCCTCTCTGGTTCAAGTTTGTTTCCAAGCTCGAAAGTCTTCTCCAATGTCTTCACTTGCTCCATGTTCAATCTCCTCTTCTTCTCTCCCATCTGAGACCCATCATCTGAATAATCCTCTTCTAATATTTGCTTACCTATAAACGAAGCAAATCCTGAAAACAGAGCAAACAACAGAGGTTTAGTAAACAGAGAAGATCATGAGTAAGAATATCTGTGTTTGGGCATACCATTGAGATCTTGAGGCATGGAGCAAGAAGGAAGGAGGGGTGCAAGAGATGGAGTCTGATGAGGATGATCGTCTTCGTAAGAGTTTTGGATTATGAAACTTGAAGGGAAAAAAGACATTCCATTATTACAAGACATTATCGCCTGTTTTTGAAACAGAAGACAAGGTACTGTTTGCTAAAGCTTTGGTCGTTTCTCGTTAGTTTCTTCTTTCCATTATAATTGAGAACTCTTTCTATGAGTCGGAGAATCAAATGGAATAAGAAAAAAAGAGGAGGAAAAACAGAAAGTGGAATGAATAGGCTAAGACTATGCCATTTGTGGTATTTGTTTTCTTCCTTTTAAGTTTTATATAGAGAGAGGGACTTTAAGCTGAAGACGGATATCCCTTTAAGCTGAAGAGGGATATCGAAATAAAAATTAACTAGAACAAATAGCTTAAACAAAATTAAAAACATAAGTTTTTGGTCTTACCATAAGTTTAAAAAAAAAACACAAGTTTAGCTCCACTTTTAAAATTTTTCACTATAGATATATTTTAAAACCAGTGTAAGTTTTCAAATATTGGTCTACCATTTACTCTTTAAGATATAAATTTATTCTCCGGTGTTGATATTCATCGATGAATAAAATTTGGATACTATGTGAGGTATCCTTGCCTTGAGTTAAGCCAGAGATAGAACAAATGCGACTAGGTTGTTTACAACCTTAAGACCATCTCCATTGGAGGGGTTCTTGAGAAAAACAAAAAACAAAAAAAACAAAAATGCATTAAAAGAGCAGAACCGGTGTCAAATATGGGACTTTAAGAATCGCTAAACACCCCATATGTGGCCATTTTGTATTGGCTATTCATTAAAGATAAAAGAGAAAAAAAATTATCATCTCTCTTTTTGTCGGTTCTTCTTTCTCTCTCTCTTTGCATGTTTTACAATCTTTTTATAGGTTTCTTTGGTTTGATCTGCTGAACAATTGAAACATGGAACAGAGCTGAGAAAAAGATGTCTATTCAAAATTTCTAATTATAAATTTATATTTTTATTTTTAATATGTTTTATGTCATATTTGTTTAAATTTTATGAAATCTAATAATTTATAAGTTTTGTAAAATTTAAATTTAATAATTTAATTTCTAAAAAAAAAAATTAAGACACTTCAAAGAAGTTCTTCTATTGGACATTGACAAAATTAATTACATAAACAAGGGTTCTAAATTTCATAAAGTACACAATTAACAATTAAACAAATCACTAGAATCCATCAAGGGCTCTAACCATTGGACATGCTCTAAGAAGATCAAGATATAATAAATATTATTTTGTATTCATGTTTCATAATAACTAAAAGAATTATGATCCGTAAATTTGTATATTTTCTGACGAAATCTATTCATGTAATTTAACTCTTATTTGAAAGTTACATCTCTTCAAGATTTTTTATTTTGAGTAATTAGGAGGTTATATATTTGTAGACCCGTACATGTTTTGAAATGAGTCATAAACTAATTTATTTTTTCTTTTTGGAGAGAAAAACTCTTCCAACAAAATTTGAACATGATCCATTAGACATCTACTAGATAATGTAAGAATTTTATCAAGGCAATTCTTCTCTGGTCTTCTAGAAAAACTTGAACATATGATTGTAAGATTTCTACTAAACAGTTTAAGATTTTAACCATTATACCAACCTTATGTTGGTATTTGTGTTGTGTTTAAATTATTATCCAAGTTTAAATCTGCAAAATACATATTGTTAACAAAACAAATATAATAAGAATGCGAGAGATATTTACATATATTAGAGGGAAATTCTGAAAGGGTTACAGCTTGCGTACTCATAGAAAAATGAATCAAAGAGAATAAAAAAGGTGAGAAAGAAGAACTCATTTTCCCCCTCGGGAGAGACATGAAGAGGTGTTCTCTCTCTCTGATCACATTTGCCCTTTAATCTTTGATCTAATCTCTCATTCTCATATTAGTTTTATACTTTCTGTAAACCAAATGAGATGGGTCCAACTATCGAAGTTGTTTGTCTCTCATTTTATTCTCCAAATCAAAGATTTGACTACTGACAAAATTTTATGATTTTTTCACAAAGCGAAGTAATATATTGAGGTAGGGAAAAAAAAATATTGAGGTAGGGAAAATGGATGAGTGAATGGGTCCAGTGTTAAGTCTATATATTATATACCGGTATAGACCTATAAAAATCGTGTTGTGTCTACATAGACCTACCTAGACTTGTAAAGGTATAAAAACAGGAAAACCTTATTATTTTTCTGTTTCTTGGGAAGAACAGAGAAGTTCTATTATTGATTTTTCAGACGTTCTATGATGCTAGTTGGGATAACTTTGATGCTAAGCCTGAGTATTTCTAACACTACTCTATTTTCTACTCTAAAATAGAATTTAGAGTAAAAAAACTCTACTAGTACTCTTATTTTCATTAGAGCAAAAATAGATTTACTTCAAATATAGAGTAACTTATTTATTTTTTGATCGTCACTCTATTTTTTATTCTAAAATAGAGTACCATTGAACTAGAATTCAACTCTATTATAGAGTTACTCTATTTTGAAGTGAAAAATAGAGTAAACCATTGGAAATGGTCTTAGAAAATAGAAATGTATGGGCTTGCAACCCCAAGTAGACTATTGTATTATCATTGTCAATCAAATTTAATTCATCTAATGTTAGCTTTTAAAATATGATAGTTCGGGTTACACATCCTATAATAAAACTGGAATCAGATAAATTTCTCACAATGAATCACAGAACTTAATGGGATATAACTAAACAACAATGAGAGCTTATGTGGGAAATGAATGGAAAGAAAAATCATACCAAGAAAAACATTTTTCCAATCTGTTAATTCTTGAAATATCTTAAATCTATGAGCACAAGTAAAAGACCAGCAGTCGTAGACACAAAGAAGAAAAACTCGCAACTAAGATTAACATCTAGGAGGTGCAGGGGCCGAATACCCCGCGGTATTATATGCCTTTTAGTATTAAGAAAAAATAATAATTTTATGATAAGTATGATTTCTTAAAGAGAAAAAAAATCGAATTTTGAGGCTACTATAAATATCGATTTAAGAAATTGTAAAGTTAATTATCACATAATAATATACAAACACTAAAAAAGTATTTGCTTCAATACATTTTTTGCTCTTAAGTTCTTTGTTTTCTTCGAGTTGATTCGTGTTCATTCCTAACAAATCATAAATTGATTGTGAAAACACCTACAGTATTATATAGAAAGATATGATTTACACAAATTCCATATTGAAATTGAAAAGAATATACACCATTAGTATATAGTATCAATCGATTAATAATTTTTTCCTGGAAATTATTATTAAACAAAAGAAGATTACGAAGGGTGATGGAAGATGTCAAAATTAAGCATGCGCGTTTTACCAGAATGCAAAAGTCCGAATCAAAACTGATCTGAAAGTATCCAACCTGAAACCAAAAATCTATGAGTACTTAATTGGTTTAAAATTCCTCTACTCAAAAGAATCAAAATCAAAACGAACCGATTTGAATATGTTCGGATCCAAAAAGAACTGATCTGACTTGAACTGTCCCGAGATGAACTGATTCATATCTGACCTAAAACATGAATACCAAAGACTATAACTTCAAGTGTTCTATTTTTATATTTTAATTTATGATTTAGTTATAATATTTTTTATTTGTAGTTTTTATTATTATTATTTTAATATTTTCAAATAATATCAATTTTTAATTTCAAATTAGAGTTTTAAAATATTTATCTCAATTATTATAGCTTTTTTGCTTATTATGTAAATTGTAGATAAATATGACAGATTTTAACTAATTTTAATAAAAATTGGATGTTTTGAATCTTTTTCGGATCATAAATACCTGAATCTATCTGGACCAGCTACGCATTCGAAAGTTACATGTATTAATTTAGTTATAGACATGAATTGATCCAGATTTGAAAAGATGACTCGAATCTAAACCAAAAAAGTTCAAATACCTAATTAAGTTTAAATATTTAGGACCCAAAGAATTCAAATCCGAAAAGAACTGATATGAACCTGATCCAAAAAAAAAGGTCTAGACACGGAAATGATACATAAAATACAAACAACCACACTTTAACACAAAGACCAAGGCCTAACGAAAAAGACAACTAGACCACCACTTTACCTTATTCGTCTGGCTGCTTGAAGGCTGATCAAAAGTCATACTACTCTCACCACAATCTTTTTGGGGATTGGATTGAACGAGCATACATAGCCGGTCCAAAACCTTTCCCAGGAACCCAGTCAAAGCAAATTGTTTGAAAATGAATTCCAAAGGCATAGCGGGTTACCTCCTAAAACTCACATCAGAGGTTCCTTACCAAAGCCATAACCATTAGGAACCACAAGAAACTGATTCAAACAAAGCATAGAGGAAGAGATCATCAATCCATCAAGAACCTATTTCTTTTTTTGCTTCTTCTAAATAGTATATGTATGTTCTACGTTTATCATGGTCGATACAACAATTTTGTATTTCGTACGTACATGAAATTTTAGGTCTTCTCTATATGATTATGGTACAAGTACAACACATCTGATCTCAAACCTACGAGCCTTAGCCTAACCTACACATAGCAAGGCATAAATGTATATTTATCGTGGCTGTATATTTATCGTGGCTGCTGTGATCAATTGTTTTAAGAGATAACAAAGTTGGGTGATCATACTAGCAACTTGTGAGACAAGTTTTCAGAATTTCTAGCAACTTGTGAGACTATCTACCTTTTTATTTTCCAACAAATGTTATCATACGTATATGTTTTCACTTCATCATGATAAGAGTGCATATATCGCGTCCAGTCAAATCTCTTGTGAAGAACGGATAATTTTTTTTTTTTTGAACAACGAAGAACGGATAATTATATAACATTTTGTGGTTGCTTATTTAGTAATATACTCTACATATACATCATCATGATTAAGGTTGATTCCCTATTTCGACGATTAATTACTATTCAAAGGTGCACAAAAGTAATCTTGTCGTTAATAAATTAGACTTTTTTTTTTGCAGACCGATTGGACATATGACATATCAACAGGAGTTATAAAATATAGTCGATAAAAGTTTTTCAAATGTGTCAGATGTTTCGGTGTTCTAGTCCTTGCGCTACCATTCTCTACTTTGTTTTTGCTTAAACCATTCTCTACTTCTTCGAGTGTTTTCTGGTTTTCCTTCAAAGAAATGGAGATAAATCAAATTTAGTAGAACAAAAGCATTAAATTACAAGCAACAACTCGTTTTAAAATTTAGTTTGGAACAACAAATTTTATTCGTTATACGTAATTTTGAAAATGGAAAATATCAAACGGAAATGTACAAAATATAAAAATCAAAAATATAAACAGAGAACGTGTTATATACTTATATTTTTTTTGCTAAGTATTTGAATTTCATTAGAAAATGGGATGGTTTATTTACAAAACAAAAGAGAAGAGCAAATTAGTCTTCCTCTGCCAAAAAAATAAAAACCGAGCAGGACTACAGAGATTCTGAAGTATCAGATTGGACACTCATGCTTTAGCCATTGAGTCATAAGTTTACAAAATTTCTTTCGCTCTTTCCTTGGTATAATGCATTTCGAACCAGCCCGTCGATCGATGAAAACGGCACAACGTGTGTTGGGAAAAATACATGAATGCATATACAGATGAATAAAATAAGATACGTGGGGGTATTTAGGTTAAGGGAATAACAACAAACGAAAATACTGTTTAATTAGCCCCACATAAGAGCTGTTGAATCTTGTCCCTACTTCCTTTCCTCTCCCATTCCTTTTCCGAAGCGATCTTTTTCTTAATTTATTTTTCCCAACACCCCTTGTGCCGTTTTCATCAATCAATTTATCATAACTGTTATCCAAAAAATCTTTTTGGCTTCAACTGTTATCCGTTCTTCACAAGAGATTTGACTGGACGCGATATATGCACTCTTATCATGATGAAGTGAAAACATATACGTATGATAACATTTGTTGGAAAATAAAAAGGTAGATAGTCTCACAAGTTGCTAGAAATTCTGAAAACTTGTCTCACAAGTTGCAAGTATGATCACCCAACTTCGTTATCTCTTAAAACAATTGATCACAGCAGCCACGATAAATATACATTTATGCCTTTCTCAAAAAACGAACAATATATAAGTATATATGGTTTCGATTCATGTATATCCATCAAAACTTCAATACGAAACTAGGAAAGTCAGCGATGTAGTTTTCAAGAAGTCACAATATGTCCCTCCTCTCCCTGCATAAAATACTGTATATGACACATAATATATACATGTGATCGTTCGTGTGCTCTTCTGTCAGATTTTACTTTAACGCCATTATTGCTAATGTGGTGGTAAAAGAATTTTTTACTCTCTCCAAGACACTTTATGTCTTTGAATTTACGGCCCAAAACATTTTTTACATGTGACAATATTTCTTCCTAGGGCAGGCCCTGGGCCAAATCCAATGAAACATTCGCCTTTGGTCCCCAAACATTCGTCTTTGGCCCCCAAAATTTTTGAAAATTTTTATATGTAAATAGACCTCCAATTTGTGAAAAAAATATTTTTTAGGCTCCCAAATTTTTGAAGTCTTTACAAAATGGTCTTGGATCTCCAAACTCTCAAGGCCGGCCCTGTTCCTAGTCAATGTCTTTCATGCCCTTATGTCTTTGGAAAGTAAATGAAAAAAATTCAAACCGGTTGGAGCCTATTGGTTTACCTATTATACCAACCACTCTCTAATTCAAACTCACAACCCTATTCCTTATTCTAAAATCGCAGCCTCTCTCAAGACGCCCCTTTTGCGGCGATTTTTTAGAACCCTAGATTTGATTCTTCACTCACTCTCTTTCTATTCTCGCCTCCGTAACACCGCCAAACTCTTGCTTCCGAATCAATCCATCTCTGTCACTATTCTTAGTCTTCCATTGTCGCCTCCGTAACCTCACCGTTCTCACGAATCAACACCGTCGTTCTCAGTCCTTCCAGTTCAAGTCATGCAAGGTTTGTTTCTTCCTAATCTACATCTTATATGTTCGGATCCGATACTATATGTTTCTATTAAATGTTTCATATTCAACTTTCTTCCTAATCTACACTATCAATTTCTTGATTCAAACCTCAAGAACACCGTTTTGTGTTTGTTTCCTTTTACAGATTTGGTTTACTTTCTCGTACCCAGAAATTCGATTTCACCATTTTTAGGTTCGAAAAAATTAATTTTTATTTCATTTTCTCCATTTTTTTCAGGTAACAACCAACCCGACCACCGCCTCCCACCGAGACTATTCGCCACTAACCGGTTCCCTAGTGGACGGCTCAACATTTACTCGAAGCCAGACCTTCTAGCTTTCATCCGTCATGCTCTTCGGGACACCGGAGAGTTCCAGTTTATTGTAAGCTCTTGCTTCGGGAAGTTATTTAACCTCCCAGCACGTCAATGTCCATCCACACTTCTCCCATCCAGGCTTCCCCCGTACACAATACCACCGACCACTCTTTTACCGTCCACAACTCGCCAATACACAGCTCCCCTATCCACAACACACCCATCCACAAAGCAACCTCCTTCCATCCAACTTCAACTACTCCCCCATCTCTTCGGCGACAGGTTCCATATACCTGCTTACTACGGTCGAGCTTAGGCTTTTCACTTTCCACCTTCAAGCTGGCTTTTTTGTTTTTTTGGTTGATACCCACAGCCAATGTAATATGTTAAACCTATTTCTATATACTTTCTTTATAATTTGTAATATGTTAACGATTGGCACTAGCCAAATTCTATCTTTTTTTCCTGAACATTTTGTGGATGAATTAGATTTGAAAAATGCTTGTGGACAGAATAGGTGCAAAAGGTTTTGTGGACGATATATACGTCAGAAGATTTTGTGTACGGAGTACAAGTAAGGATACTTGTGGACGGATTCCGGGATAAATACTTAGGCCGACCACAATTTAAAAGTTTGTATGCGACCGTTCCCCCACACCCAACACATTAAATTCACATCTTTATCAAACTGCCCTACTGATCAAGTTTTAATTTCGGCCTTTGGATGGAAAGCACCAGATCGAGATCCAACGGTCAAGAATAAAGCACTTGGATCAATAAACCTAACAAATTAATGCCTCTTAGGAAACAAATAAACCAAACTAGAAAACTGTACTGATTTTCCTTTGGGAAACAAAACAAAATCGCAAAGGGAAGGAAGGGCATTATTGTCCGAAATATTGGCTGGCTCCAAAAAAAGTGTGTCACAGGTTCAATGTGACTCTGAGTGAAAGACAAAGACAAAATGTGCCCTTCTATATATGTAATCAACTCATGATAAAATCTATAAATTTTAAAGTTAATTTTCCTGCAAAAACAGAACGAGTTAATTATAGAAGTCCTTTAGTGATTTTACAATATACATACAACATTCAATTCGATTATAAAAAGTAAATTATTGCAGATTAATGGAAAAGCTTACGGAACGTGGTGTAAGTAATATACGTATTTTGAAGATATTTATGAGTGTATGTGAATTACTCAAAAGTAATCTTTATACAACCTCCAAGTCATCAAAGGTTTCTTAAAAATGTGAGAACTTTTCTTTACTTCATCGAACAAATTCATATTTTGCTCAAATTTAAAGCCTCCAACTATTTTCAATAGTATTACAAAAGTAATATATTCAATAAGATGGCCTTGATTTTAGATTTTTTTTTCCTTTTTTTTGTGCACCTGATATTTGTGGTTGTTCATGTTGTGGTTTGTGAATTTTTTTATTGGGCTTATTTGTGTAATAGCCATATATTGAGTGTAAATTAGGTAACTAAAATTGATTTTGACATAATGTAATGTCAGACATTATGCCACTTCTCAACTAGTTTTACCCTTTATTTTAATAAGTTCTCAGTCAACGTGTATAATAGGAAAAAAAAGAGGAGTCATCCACATCACGCATTTATTGACCACATACATATGCATCGAGTGTTCCATTCCATATGGCCGAAATAATATAAAATTATAACCTTACTCACAACCCTTAATTCTAAACATTACCCTAATCCATAAATATTAAATCCTAAATCTCAATCACTAAACTCAAACCAATATATAAACTATAATATATATTTATAATATTTTTTATAAAATTAAAAATCTGAAAATAATATATAATATATAATATTTTGTAATATTAACCATACTATATAAATAGACAGGAATCAAGGAGAAGCCATCCAGATCACATGTTTATTGACAAACACATATGCGCTTAGTGTTCTATTCTATATGATCAAAATATGATCAAAGTAGTATAAGATTATAATCTATCCACAACTCCTAATACTAAACATTACCCCAACCCATAAATACTAAACCCTAAATCTCAATCACTAAACCCAAATCCAAATATAAACAATAGTATATATTTATAATATTTACACAACTGGAAAAAAAAATTAACTAAATTGTAATATTATACTATACTATGGAAAATGAGTAACATTCGGCAATTTATGGGGACTGGAGTAGTAAGCTTTAACATTATATATCAAAAGGTTAATGGGTCTGTGAAGGTGTTGGGAATTTCATGCTACTTACATGGGTCTCTTATTAATAAGTGTAAGATTTTGAAGCGACTTTATGTGTATTATGGTTTAGTAGGAATAAAAATGAAACTACACTATCTGAGCCTCAGAATGTATATGTCTAATGTCTTGGTCGGACTGTTGTATGTATGTAATCTGAAGCGTAAAAGTAGGAAAAAGGGGTCTAAACGGCGTGATTCTGACTCTCAAGGGCTTGTTGCATCTTTAAACGCAGTGGTGGTATGGTGGTTTTGGGACTTTGGGATAAAACTATTGGGTATCTTTAAACCTCCATCTCCGGGCTCGAAAGAGCAATATAAGTATTATTATATATGAAAATATTAAGCTGGAATTGCAGAAGTCTCGGAAGCCATTGGACCATAAGTTATCTTCGGGAGACATGTCATAAACATAAACCAGATTTTTTGTTTTTATCTGAAACGAAACAGAATTTTGGATTTGTTCAAAGGTTTCAATCACACTTTAGTTACGATAGTTTGGTTACGGTGGATCCAAATGGGAGAAGTGGCGGTCTAGCTCTTTTTTATAATAATGATTACCAAGTTAAGATACTATATTCTAGCAATAGAATGATAGATGTTGAGGCGGTGGTCAAAGGGAAACAAGTTTTCCTTACTTTTTTGTATGGAGAGCCAGTTCAAAAATTAAGGAAACAGGTGTGGGAGAGATTAACTCGGTATGGATTATCACACTCGAAGCCTTGGTTCATTATAGGAGATTTAAATGAGATTACTGGGAATCATGAAAAGGATGAGGGATCTCTAAGATGTGCGGCTTCCTTTATTCCTTTTAACAATATGATAAGGAATAGTGGTTTACTAGAATTTCCGGCTCGTGGTAATAAAATGTCATGGCAAGGACGGAGAGGTAAAAGGAAAGGAGCAATAACGGTCAGATGTCGACTGGACAGAGCTTTGGCCAATGAGGAATGACATAGACTTTTTCCATGTTCTTATACAGAATACTTGAGGCTGGTGGGATCAGACCATCGACCTGTGATTGCTTTTTTGGAGGATAAATTATCAAAGAGAAAAAGGGGATAGTTCAGGTTTGATAAGCGGTGGATATGCCAAGAGGGACAAATTGAATCAATTGTTTTGGGTTGGACAGAGAACCAAGAAGGCCAATCAGAGGATTTTATTACAAAAATTAATAATTTTCATCATAAAATATCGTCATGGCGGAAAGACAATCAACCATATGGGAAGGACAAAATTCAGAATCTCCAACAAGCGCTGGAAGAAGTACAAACAGATAACAATAAATCACAAGAGGATATTCTTGAGATTTCCAGAAAATTACAAGAGGCCTATAAGGATGAAGAGGAATATTGGCATCAGAAGAGTCGAAATATGTGGTATTCATCTGGGGACCTTAATACAAGGTTTTACCATGCTTTAACAAAGCAACGTCGGATCCGAAATAAAATAGTGGGCCTCCATGATGAAGCAGGTAATTGGGTCACAGAAGAGAACGGCGTCGAGAAGGTGGCGGTAGATTATTTTGATGGTTTGTTCAGTTCGACTAACCCAACGGAGTTTGATAGTTTTCTGGAAGAGATAGGGCCATCAATTTCTCCCCAGATGAATCAAATGCTACTGCGATTAGCAACGGAGGAAGAGGTTCGACAAACGTTATTCATGATGCACCCAGAGAAAGCGCCAGGCCTGGATGGAATGACAGCTCTCTTTTTTCAGCAATCCTGGAATGTCATTAAAAAGAATGTGATTGAGTTGGTGAATAACTTCTTAGTCACAGGAGAAATGGACCCACGGTTAAACATAACTAATATTTGTATGATTTCAAAAATTGAGAGACCTACAAGGATGACGGAACTAAGGCCGATAAGTCTATGTAACGTTGGTTATAAGATTATCATGAAAGTTTTGTGTCAAAGGCTGAAAAGTTGCCTCCCCCGTCTAATTTCGGAAGCACAATCAGATTTTGTGGCAGGAAGGTTAATATCGGATAATATTCTTATTGCGCAGGAAATGTTTCATGGTTTGCGAACCAACAAGTCTTGTCAAAATAAGTTTATGGCAATTAAAACGGATATGAGTAAGGCATATGATTGGATAGAGTGGAATTTTATTGAAGCTCTCCCTTAAAAAATGGGATTTGATCCACATTGGGTTAAATTAATGCGAGAATGTATATCTTCAGTTCAATATAGTGTACTTCTCAATGGGCAGCCAAGAGGCCTTATAACCCTTCAGCGGGGATTACGTCAAGGGGATCCCTTACCTCTTTATTTATTTATTATGTGTACTGAGGCTTTAATTATAAATATAAAAAAGGCGGAGCGGGTGAAACAATTAACTGGTATGAAGGTAGCAAGAGAGTGTCCAGCAATTTCTCATCTGCTATTTGCAGATGATAGTCTATTCTTTTGTAAGGCAAACAAAGAAGAGTGGCAAACTATTCTTAGGATACTAAAGGACTATGAGGCTGTCTCAGGGCAACAAATTAATTTTCAGGAATCTTCAATTCAATTTGGAAATAAGACTCATGAAACCAGCCGTCAAGAGTTGAGAAATATCTTGGGAATTCAAAACCTAGGCGGGATGGGATCTTATTTAGGATTGCCAGAAAGTCTAGGAGGACCTAAGCTAAAAGTATTTGGTTTTGTACAAGAGCGTCTGAATAGTAGGGTGAGTGGATGTACTTTTATATTCTTTACCAAGGGGGGGATGAGGTGATTATTAAATCGGTGATCACGGCCTGCCAAACCATGTGATGTATGTGCATCGGTAACCGAAAGCTACAGTAAAGAAATTAACGAGTGCAGTAGCTCAGTTTTGGTGGAGTCCAGGAAGAAGTACAAGAGGCATGCATTAGAAATCATGGGATAAATTATGTGAACATAAGGATAATGGTGGGCTAGGATTCAAGGATTTGACTGATTTTAATACGGCGATGCTTAGAAAATAGTTGTGGCGGCTGATCGAGAAGCCAAATGCTCTTTTCTCTCGAGTTTTCAAAGGAAGGTACTACAGGAATGCTTCACCCCTGGAACCGATTCGCTCATATTCCCCGTCATATGGCTGGAGGAGTATTATCTCTGCTAAATCTCTGGTTTGTAAAGAACTAATCAAAAGGGTTGGAACAGGGTCATCTATTTCAGTATGGAATGATCCTTGGATCCTATCTATTCGCCCAAGACCAGCTAACAAAAACCTTCATAACAGTTACCCGGACCTCACAGTGGATTCTCTCATTAATCAGGAATCCTGGACATGGAATTTACAGGCAATTAGGACTTTGGTTGGACCCCACGATGCAAATATGATTGAAAGTATTCCTTTGAGTAGAAATCAAATGGAAGATAGGAATGGATGGTATTTCACCAATACAATCAGGGTATCAAGTAGAAAGGATCTATCCCGACAAGGAAAAACCATCAGAATTTTATGGACCCAATGTGGATATACTTAAGGCTTTCTGCTGGAAAGTGAAGTGTCCTCCGAAGTTAAGGCATTTCTTATGGCAGTTGTTGACAGGTTGCATATCGGTAAAAAAAAATCTAATAGCGAGAGGAATACAAGGAGATACATGTTGTGCACGGTGTGGAGACCCGGAGGAATCAATAAATCATGTGTTCTTTGAATGTCCCCCGGCACGTCAAGTGTGGGCACTATCTACGATTCCATCGAACCCAAACATTTTTCCTATTGGCTCTCTTTTTGCTAATATGGATCATCTATTCTGGAGAGTTAACCCAAAAATGGAGGACCATCAATTTACATGGATACTATGGTACATTTGGAAGGGTCAGAATAATAAAGTTTTCAGTAATCTTGATATTGATCTGAGGGAAACGCTTAACTTAGCAGAATTGGAATCAACACTTTGGGCTGAGGTACATGAAGTACAGATCAGACCAAATTCAGGGACTACAGGAAGATGGTGTTTCACAGACGGTTCTTGGTAAGATAAGGAGTTATTTTCAGGGCAAGGCTGGTTCAGCACACTACCGGGATTTGAGGGTTTGTTAGGAGTAAGGAATGTAAGGACATGTCTCTCACCTCTTCATGCGGAGATGGAGGTATTAATTTGGACAATGGAATACATGAAGAACTTAAGACAGTTTCGGGTTACGTTTGCAATGGATTGTTCTCAACTGGTGAAGATGGTTTCGAAACCAGAGGAATGGCCATCATTTGAAAGTTACCTGGAATACATTAAGCTCTTGAGAAGAAGCTTCACCAACTTGATGTTAAAAGTTTTCAAGGCTCCTAAGACAAATGATGTAATATAAAAGATTGTCGAACCAATTCTAAGGGATTTTAAAGCACTGAGAATGCAAGTACTCACTTAATCTAAGTGCAACCGGTGATTTAAAAGATTTCTAAACTAATAAGTAATGCTAATGCAATAAACAAGCTCTATGTCTAGATGAATGTTCATTTACTAACACATTTCAAACATCAAATGTCTTTGGTTGAATAATATGAAAGCAATCATTACTAACAAGTCTAATGGCTATCTTAGCACCTCTAACAACAAATGTCTTTGGCAAAGTATGCTAAAAGCTTAGAAGAGTTGTCTCAGGCATTTCATCAAACACCTTTTGGGTGGAAAATGTCTAAAGATCAACTTTTGAGAGGCCAACTCAGAAGATGCATTATGAATACTCTACTAGCAAGGACTAAGAATGATCTACACTAAAACATCCTAGCTCTAACCTAATCACCCTTAATCTCCCTAACCCATGAATTCAAAAGGTGATTACTCACTAATCTCCATGATTCCTCTTAAACCCATATTGGATTTCAGATTAATCATGTAGAGAAATACAGAGAATCGATATGAAAACAACAGGATTGCAATAACAAAAATGATCAATTGAATCAAAGAGATGAACTTTCCAAGAGGTTTTTGGTGGTTTTCTTAAGATAAAAGATAATCAGCCTCCAATGGCTTACAAAAAGTACTTAAACATAGGTTTAGAAAGTGTAAAACGTACATAACAAATGACCAAAAGGCCCTTGATTAATTATAAGTTTGACCAAATAATTGAAGCGCTGCGACCTCGGCACGTCGCTCCGGGGTGTGGGACGTTGCTCCCGGCTTGTTCGTCGCTCTCAAATCGACACAACCCGAGTGACCTCGGGGTGTCGCTGTGGTGACCTCGCTCTGGAATCGACACAACCCGAGCGACCTCGGGGTGTCGTTGTGGTGACCTCGCTCTGGAATCGACACAACCCGAGCGACCTCGGGGTGTCGCTGTGGTGACCTCGCTCTGGAATCGACACAACCCGAGCGACCTCGGGGTGTCGCTGTGGTCACCTCGCTCTGGAGCTGGAGCGAGTTCATGGCGTCACTCCGGAAGGGTCGCTCCCATGCATTGCTCGTCCAATGATCACCTTTATCACCTCTTTTGAGCTCCAAATACACCCAAATGTCTCCAAGAACTCCATGTGGTACTCCAATACCTGATAAAGACTCATGTATGCAAAATGCAACCTAAACATGGCTAAATCCTAGTCTATATGATCAAAATGCACATGGACGAATGGATAACACAATGGAAATATGCAGGATATCAACTCCCCCAAACTTGTTCTTTTACTTGTCCACAAGTGAACTTTCTAGAACTCATAGGGAGAGAGGTTTGAAGGTGGGAGCTCATAGCCAAAAGAAACACATCTAGCACTCAATTCAACATCTAAATCCAACATGAGCACACTCTCTTATTACACTGTAGTTTCTCTAGGCATATCTCAACTCCTTTTGCTCTTACAATCATCATCAAGCATCCACACATTCAAATTAACCAACTCTCACATTCATTAAGCAATAAACATCATGTGAATTCTTGCAAATGGTCAATTGGTCCAAATCATTTGGTTGGGTAAGGGAAGGCTTTTTATTCAAGTGAGTCAAGAGGTTCAAGATACATGATCTTTAAGGTGGTTTACTCTCAAGACAAGTAGCCTTGACATTGCACATAATATATCTAAGAAATGGATCAACTCATGCATACAATGCTTAATCTCCATTGTTCTACCATTTTCCCAAACATACAAGTTACACAATCATTTCCCAATGTCAAACCCAACTCACATATCTCACCAAAAGATCCTAAGAACACTTTTCACATAAAACTCTTTCTCTTTGAAATCTACAAGGGATTTTTTTTGTCTTTCACAATTTAAAAACATTTCTTAGCTCCTAACAACTTTGCTAGCCCCTTTTTTTTTCTCTATTTTTTTTATTTTTGGGGGCCAAGACTTTTCATAAACTTGAGCTAGATGTTTATCTACTTATCCCAATAAGACTATTCACTTAAACACAAAGAGCCTATTCTTTTCCTTCAAACTTTTTATGCTCCCAAATCGTAATCACAACACTCACCCCCACCTATAGCTAGACAATAGAGTGCCTAATCTAGCAAGAATGAAGATCAAGCATTGTCGTTCCCGATACTCTCAACATTATGCACATGTAAGACTTTCCGAAAAAGACCTCACTCATCAAACAAAGAAAGCTTAAAAGGAGGAAAGGGTTTTGGGAGTGGTCAACCACTCGAGTTTGTCAAAAAGATTGGCGTAAAGGATGTGACAACTCAAGTGTGTATAGCCATGACTCAGTACACAAGGGACCATGAGCAAGAAGCATTAAGTTCGTTCAGTTCAAATAAGGTTGTAGTTGGCTTCAAAGATTGAGTTTCAACAACTAATGAGATTCAGGAAGAGTTTTCAAGGCTTGAAACATACAAGGCTTTTTGAGAGATGCAATAGCTATTCGAA
>NC_027753.1:29606930-29608572 GCF_000695525.1 Brassica oleracea var. oleracea
CAAAATCATCAAAGCAAACATGATCAAATACTTGGTACCTCCCCCAAACTTAAGTTACACAGTCTCTATGTTGTCAAGTAGAGAGAGATACCCAAAAGAAAGCTAATATGCAAAAAAAAATAAAATGAAATGGTATATACAAGAAAAAGTAATGAAGTACCTTCTACGGATAGTGAGTAGGGGCAGATGCCCCAGCATCGTCGTCGTCAGGTGGGAATGTGGTGTAGTAACCACCTGGTGCTGAGCTATAGCCTCCAAACCATGGTTGGCTCTGAACCTCGCCAATCTCGACCTCATTATCAGAAGAGGCTAGGGATGGGGACTTGTTTCCCGAGGTGGAGGGTTCAATGGGTGGGTTCCTCCACTTGCGCTGGAGCTGTCTAGCAGTGAGGGGGAAACCAAGATCCGTAGGCTGAGGTGGAGGCTGGGGGACTGATGTGTTCGCGAAGGCGAAGTCTGCTGAGCTACATCCAGCTATTCCTCCCCTGGTCAAGACATCAGCTACTTTCTTCATGAACTTGGCTGAAGTCTTTGCTTGCTTCTTCACAGTCTTGCTAAGCGCTTGGCACTTGTCTTTCAGCTTCTCTACCGTCATGTCTTGTGCTTTGTTCCATCTCTGAAGTCGACCAATATGCTCATGCGCATCACGAAGCGCACCAAGAGGAAGAACTCCAGCATATGGCTTGAAGTAGTAGCACGGAGATCCATAGACGGGTTCAGATGTCTCGTCGGAGCACTCCTTTTCCTTGGTGCAGCAATGGGACCGAGAGACCCGTGCTCTCCCAGAAAGTCTTCCTGGGAAATGTTGAAGCTGATAGCTCCAGGTCTCTCTAAGCTCGTCAGGTTCTTGTTTGGAAGAATCACTTCAACAGGCTTACCTTTCAAGTAGAAGTAGTAGACGTAGTTCTTCCCATACATCCCGCTGAAATAAGTGGCAATCCTCAAGTAAGTGCCATCAATGAATCTAAGTCCTGCTGCGTCCTTTCCCAAGGGAACATTCATAAATTGAAATAGTGGTGTGATCAACCCGCCAATTCCAACCTTCGGGTACGAATTAGAGGTGTACCATGCCCAGTCTCTGTAGTGCTCGAGATGACTCACGAAGAAACTGACCATCCCAAAGGTAGCATAGATGTCGGTGCTTGGATGAGGCAACACCCCAGGGGCGGCGTAGGGTCGGATAGCCGGGTAGAGCAGTCGCATATCTTCCTCGGTGACACTACCTGCTTCCTTCCATGGATAGAATACTTGGACGAGCATCCTATGGAGGTAGCGCACAGACGGATGCCGGATATGTGAGTTCTTGTCAGTCCCGGTAGAGTGCATGTTTCCGGTGATCAACTTCCAAAGCTCGGTGGGAAGATTTTCGCATTTGGGAAGAGAAGAGTCTTCCAAGTCTTGGAACCCCATGACTCTCCCAATGTCCTTGAAGTTCATGTTGTAGTCTCTCCCATTGACCTTGAACTTGATCTTGCCCCATCCTTGCCTCACATGCGGAGTGTTATGGTAAGTGACCTCAGGGGAAGACAAGAACTAACAGGAGACATCCTTGTAGACAGGGTAAGCCATGGTGAGGAGTTTTGGCATCTTCAAATGTCCCAGCATTGCCTCAATATCAGAATCAAGACCCAACTCCTTCAGA
>NC_027753.1:29608770-29611952 GCF_000695525.1 Brassica oleracea var. oleracea
CTCTTTTGATTTCTTTGCAGCCAAGGTTTGCTGTCGAGAAGTCTTCTGTGTCCCAGAGCCAGCTGGCTCGGAGGCCAAAGCTTTCCCTCTTAGTGTAGACTCTTTTCTTTCAGCTTCTTGCTTCTCAGCATCCAGCTTTCCCTTTGTTTTCTTAACCATTGGTACCTGAAAATTTCAAAATTAGAAAAGGGATAAGTGGATGGAAGCAAAGAAGATTAAGACTTTGTAAATGAAAATTGCAAGTAAACTCAACAAATGAACTAGCAATTTAAGCTCAAGTTAACCCAATGCAACTATTTCACACATTTAGCACTAAGAAGCCAAGCTAAGAGCAAAAAATCACACTTCTCAATCTTATCAAAATATGAAAATTACAAGTTAAGTAAAATTCAATAATCAAAATGGTTCTAGAATGAGAAAATTCTTTAATCAAACTTTTAAACACCTTAACACACCAAGTTCACCCACCAACACACTCAATTAAGGTCAATTTCGAAAAGCCCCAAATCCATGAACCCTAATTTTGTCAAAGTTCAAATTAAACTCAATTTTACCATTAATTTAACAACCCAACTTGATAGGTAAGCTTTCCCTAGTCTATTTTACCACAATCAAGCAATAAAATGACCAAATTTCGACTTTCAAATTCTAGGGTTCATGGACCTACGAAATTGAATTTAAAAACTCAATATCTTGCTTTGGATGAAAGGAAATAGTGAATGGGTGATGGGGAATAGATTACAGGGGCGAAAGCTTGGATTTAGAAACAAGAACTAGGTGATTTGGTTGAGAATTGAGAGAGTTATGGGATTTTTTTGGTGTGGGTGAGTTTGAGAGAGTATGAGTGTTTGTGAGGGTAGGGAGGTTGAGGAAGATGAAAATCAAGGGTTGTGGGCTAGGTTTAGGGTCGTCCGGTTTGGTTTAGGTGGGAAGGGACCGGTCCAATTAAATTGAAACCGGGATTAAATCGAAAATCACTTACCTGAACCGGTCGTGGAGCGACCTCGGGATGTCGCTGTGGTGCGTCGCTCTCAAATCGACAAACCCGAGCGACCTCGGGGTGTCGCTGTGCTGACCCCGCTCTGGAATCGACAAACCCGAGCGACCTCGGGGTGTCGCTGTGCTGACCCTGCTCTGGAGCTGAAGCGACTTCGTGTCGTCGCTCTAGGAGGTCGCTACGAGAGTATTTTTCGAGCCCAAAACGCCGCAAAGCCGAGCGACTTGTTACACTCGCTGAGGTGACGTCGCTCCCAGCTGGAGCGAACTTTCACCCTCGCTCCAGGTCCTCGCTCCCACGCCTGATTCTTTGCTCAAACCGGATCGATCAAGCACCTGCACACAACTTCAATTCTTTTTTTTTTTTTTTTTAGAAATATGATGAAAATGAAAATACTAATGCAATATGTACGCCATGTAGAGCTTAACCCTTTGCCCATTGACTGTGAAGTCTCTTCCATCAGTACTCCACAAAACTATTGCTCCATATGGCTTAACCTCTTTGACCTTGAAGGGGCCGGACCACCTTGACTTAAGCTTTCCTGGAAACAACTTCAGTCTTGAGTTGTAGAGAAGAACTTGATCTCCTTCTTTAAACTCTCTCTTCAGGATATTCTTTTCATGGAAAGCTTTAGTCTTCTCCTTGTAGATCTTTGAGTTTTCAAAAGCATCCATTTTTATATCATCAAGCTCATGTAGCTGAAGAAGTCTTTTCTCCTTGGCACTCTTAATGTCAAAGTTCAGCAACTTTACTACCCATAGTGCCTTGTACTCAAGCTCCACTGGCAGATGGCAAGCTTTCCCGTACACTAGGTTGAAAGGTGTGGTCCCCAGAGGTGTCTTGTAAGCTGTCCTATAAGCCCAAAGCGCATCATCAAGCTTAATGGACCAATCCTTCCTTGTAATCCCCACAATATTCTTCAAAATGGACTTGATCTCTCTGTTAGAAATCTCAACTTGACCACTTGTTTGAGGATGGTAAGGAGTTGCTACCTTGTGCTTTACACCGTTCTTCTTGAGAAGTCCCTTAAGCAGTTTGTTGATGAAATGATAGCCTCCATCACTAATCACAACTCTTGGAACTCCAAACCTTGGAAAGATGATGCTCCTGAACATCTTGGTTACAACTCTAGCATCATTGGTGGGACTTGCAATAGCTTCCACCCATTTGGAGACATAATCAACAGCTACAAGGATGTATTTGTCGTCAAAGGATGATGGAAATGGTCCCATGAATTCAATACCCCACACATCAAAAACTTCAACTTCAAAGATTGGATTTTGAGGCATCTCATTCCTTTTGGTGATGTTCCCTCTCCTTTGACATGAATCACACATTGAAACAAAGTCTTGTGTATCCTTAAACATGTGTGGCCACCAGAATCCAGCTTATAGCACCTTTGCAACAGTTTTGAAGGTAGCAAAGTGGCCTCCTTAGGATGATCCATGACATTGTGTAAGGATCCCATCAATCTCCTCATTAGCAACCACTCTCCTATAAAGTTGATCCTTGCAGAGAATGTAGAGGTAGGGCTCATCCCAGTAGTACCTCTTCACATCCTTGTAGAACTTCTTCTTGGCATAGCCCACAAGGTTCAAAGGTTCTTTTCCTGTGGCTAGGTAATTTACCAAATCAGCATACCAAGGTTCTTTCTCTTCTGTTGCCTTGACTTCTTCAAGCTTTCTACCAGTCTCACAAACTGCCATCACTGCTCCAATAGCCATGATCTGCTCCTCTGGAAGTCCTTCGTCAATAGGAATGTTACACTCCATTCTCAGCCTGGACAAGTGATCAGCTACACCATTCTCAACTCATGGCTTGTTTTTTGATCTCTAAATCAAACTCTTGAAGCAAAAATGTCCATCTCATGAGCCTGGGTTTCGCATCTTTCTTGGCCAAAAGGTGTCTCAAAGCAGCATGATCTGTGTAGACAATGACTTTAGATCCCACCAAGTAGCTTCTGAACTTCTCAAAGGCAAAGACAATGGCTAGCATCTCCTTCTCTGTTGTGGCATACCTCATCTGAGCATCATTCAGGGTTTGGTTCGCGTAGATTTCCCAATTCATTCGTAAATCAAAATCAAAGGGCCATCTTTCTTCTGCCCCAAAACAGCTCCCACAGCATAGTCACTAGCATCACACATGATCTCAAAGGGGAGATCCCAATCAGGTGGCTGGACAATTG
>NC_027753.1:29612078-29612403 GCF_000695525.1 Brassica oleracea var. oleracea
TGGAGAAGTCCTTGATGAATCTTCTGTAGAACCCAACATGACCAAGAAAACTTCTGATGTCTTTCACTATATTTGGTGGGGGCAAACCAACCATAACATCGATCTTAGCCTTATCCACCTCAATCCCATTCTCTGAAATCTTGTGTCCCAGCACAATCCCTTCCTTAACCATGAAGTGACACTTCTCCCAATTCAGCACAAGGTTGGTGTCTTCACATCTCTGTAGGACCTTGCACAAATTTGACAAACAAGCAAAAAATGAAAATCCGTAGACAGAGAAATCATCCATAAACCCCTCCACAACATCCTCAATTAGATCAGAGAA
>NC_027753.1:29612491-29613560 GCF_000695525.1 Brassica oleracea var. oleracea
GTGATTTGCAAGTCTCTCAAGCATCTGATCAATAAATGGTAATGAGAAATGATCTTTTCTAGATGCAGAGTTTAGCTTTCGGTAATCAATGCACATTCTATGACCTGCGATGGTTCTTGTTGGTATCAATTCATCCTTGTCATTTCTAATTACAGTGATACCACCTTTCTTTGGTACAACATGCACAGGAGATACCCATTTAGAATCTGAAATAGGGTAAATAACACCAGCATCTAAGAGTTTAAGAATCTCTTTCTTTACAACATCCTTCAGGTTAGGATTTAACCTTCTTTGATGCTCGATAGAAGTCATTGATTCATCCTCAAGATGTATCATATGCATGCACAAAGAGGGTGATATTCCTTTGATGTCATCAAGTGAGTAGCCTATTGCTTTTCTACATCTTTTAAGTGTTTTCAAAAGTTCAGATAGCTCAGTTTCAGTAAGTTCACTACTCACAATGACAGGATAAGTTTCATTAGGATCAAGGAATGTATACCTTACACCATGGGGGAGAGGTTTAAACTCCACTTTAGGCGCCTTAAGCTCGCTCCAGTCATCTTGCTGGGTGTCCTCTTGTTGAGTGACTGAGGCTTCTTGATGAACCACTTATGGCAGCTCCTCATACTGATCCTTACTAACAAACCCTTTGTGTGAATCCAGCATCATCCCATAGGCAGTACTCTCCAGGTTCTCAATCACTTCAACCTCTCTCTCTACCGTCAAAGTGTGTTGTAAAGGGTCTTCTAGTGACAACTCTTCAAGGAGCTCATCAGCAAGGGCATCCATCTCTTCAATGTAGAAGACTTGCCCTTGAATTGTTGGTTTCTTCATTACCTCCTTGATGTCAAAGTGGAGAATGTGCCCTTTACCCAAGTGGAGATCAATCTGGCCCTCTTTCATATTAACAATAGCTCCTGCTGTAGCTAAGAAAGACCTTCTAAGGATTAAGGGATCTTGAGCTTCCTCACCCATCTCAAGCACCACAAAGTCTGTAGGGATCTCATATTTCCCAACCATCCCGGGGAGGTCTTCCAAGATACCCACAGGGTACTTCACTGAACCAATA
>NC_027753.1:29613628-29613952 GCF_000695525.1 Brassica oleracea var. oleracea
CATCAAGCTGACACTAGATCCCAAATCGCAGAGACATCTATCAAATACCATGGGTTCAAGAGCACAGGGTAATGTGAAGCATCATGGATCTTCAAGCTTCTTTAGAACAACAAGCCTATGGATGATGGCACTGCACTCATGAGTGAGAATCATCATGCCCTCCATCTCTTTCTTCTTTGTAGCTACAACATCTTTCAGGAACTTGCTATATTGAGGAATCAGCATGAAAGCATTAATAACGGGCATTGTGACTTGAACTTCACTCATCTGCTTCTCAAATAGAGCTTTGTACTTCTCTAGCAGCTGCCTCTTGAATCTACCAGG
>NC_027753.1:29614029-29614576 GCF_000695525.1 Brassica oleracea var. oleracea
TCTTCCCCAACCTTTCCNNNNCACAATCTTCTCCAAAATCTCATCATTGATCTTCTCATCAACAATCACCACTTCATCATCTATGTTGATGGCCACCCCCTCACTTTGTTTCTCAGCATCCTTGGTGAGAGTTCTATGAGGTAACTCCTTACCACTCCTGAGGGTGATAGCTTTCATGGTCTCTTTGGGGTTTTGCTCAGATTTTCCAGGTACAGAACCTTGTTGGCAATTTTGGTGAGTGTTCATGGCAGCAAACTGGTTCTCCAAAGCTTTGAACTTGTTGTTGAGATCATTGTAGCTCTCATCAATCTTTGAGTGAAGGTTCTTCAACTCATAACCAACATGCTTCTCACTTCTAGTCTGAGACTCCAAGATTTGTTTCAGTAGGGCATCAGTGATGCTTTCTTGAGGAGTAGATGTAGAAGGATTAGCTTGTTGTTGGGAAGAATGGTGTCCTTTGTTGTTGAAACTAGGAGGAGGGTTTTGCTGAGGCTGATAGCTTCCTTGCTGGTTGTTCCTAGGCTGATAACCACTCTGTTGGTTATTA
>NC_027753.1:29614642-29615087 GCF_000695525.1 Brassica oleracea var. oleracea
AACACAGCTCTTCTTGACCTTCCAAATCCTCAACCTCATTGACAACATGTGGTGTCTCTTGGTTTGGGTTACCAACAAAGTTCAGCTGCTCTTGGGTGGATTTATCAGCAATGAGTATGTCTATCTTATCCTGTAGAGTCTTTAACTCCTT
This sequence comes from Brassica oleracea var. oleracea, assembly GCF_000695525.1. Classification (NCBI taxonomy): domain Eukaryota; kingdom Viridiplantae; phylum Streptophyta; class Magnoliopsida; order Brassicales; family Brassicaceae; genus Brassica; species Brassica oleracea. The sequence continues at coordinate 29,614,794 of NC_027753.1, forward strand.
CCTCGTCTGCTTGTCATCTGTTCTACTGCCTCTGTCGTGGTCTCCACTGTAGGCTGCGTCACTTTTTACCATGTTGTCAACCAGCTCTTCTGCATCTTCCTCAGTTCTTCCCAAGAAGAACCCATTGCTAGTTGTATCCAATCTGGCTCTATACTTAGGAAGAGCACCCCTGTAGAATGTGCTCAGCAAGCTTTCCTTGGAGAAACCATGGTATGGGCATTGAGCTTGGTAGCCCTTGAATCTCTCCCAGGCTTCACTGAATCCTTCCAAGTTCTTCTGTTGAAAGCTGGAAAT
>NC_027753.1:29615251-29616123 GCF_000695525.1 Brassica oleracea var. oleracea
ACAGTAGCTGTCGAACCTGTCCAAGTGATCAAATGGGTCCTCCAAAGCCAAGCCATGATACTTGTTGTTCTCGATCACGTTTAGGAGTCCTGATTTGATCTCAAAGTTGTTAGCTGCCACAGCCGGTGCTCGGATTCCCAGTCTATGACCATGAATGTTGGGGCGGTCATAAGTGCCAATGGGTCGGGCTGCTCGCTATGGGTGTTGTGGAACGTTGTTGGCTCCATTGGCGTTCGCATCATCTTGAGGTTGGTCTCCCATATTAATATCCAATCTCTGCAAGTGAGGCTGTTGCTCTTCTTCTCTTCTCTTTCTAGCACACTCTCTCTCTAAAGCTCTGGTGTCTGCAACTCTGGGATCTAGGTTTGATGGACCCCTGCTCCTCAAGTTCATACACCTGAAAGTAAAAAGGAGGTGAAGAAGGAGAATCAGTAACAAGAGAAAAAAAAAATGACCTAGTCTCAAGCAAGTGACTAAATCTCAATGTTCAAATCTACTCGGAATCCGGCAACGGCGCCAATTTTTTGTTAAGAGTTTTCAAGGCTCCTAAGACAAATGATGTAATATAAAATATTGTCGAACCAATTCTAAGGGATTTCAAAGCACTGAGAATGCAAGTACTCACTTAATCTAAGTGCAACCGGTGATTTAAAAGATTTCTAAACTAATGATTAATGTTAATACAGTTGCAGAATAATAAAAGCGATAAATAAAGTAACTTTCTTGACTAAGGGAAAAGAGAACTCATGGGCATAAGGATTAGACTTTGGGTGATCAAGTTTCGAACTAAGGATGACAAACGATCAATCAAACTATCAACCTTAAGCTTAGACACAGTTCTAAATAAGCTCTATGTGTAGATAAATGTTCAT
>NC_027753.1:29616466-29623723 GCF_000695525.1 Brassica oleracea var. oleracea
AACCCGAGCGACCTCGGGGTGTCGCTGTGGTGACCTCGCTCTGGAGCTGGAGCGAGTTCATGGCGTTGCTCCGGAAGGGTCGCTCCCATGCACTGTTCGTCCAATGATCACCTTTATCACCTCTTTTGAGCTCCAAATGCACCCAAATTTCTCCAAGAACTCCATGTGGTACTCCAATACCTAATTAAGACTCATGTATGCAAAATGCAACCTAAACATGGCTAACTCCTAGTCTATATGATCAAAATGCACATGGGTGAATGGATAACACAATGGAAATATGCAAGATATTACAACTCAGATATCGTTCATGTACATAGGACGGAAAACATAAAGGCGGATCGCTTGGCACGCAGTGCTCGGAAACAACCGTCTTTCGTCGTACACATGGATGCAGAGTTGTTACTTTGGTTTACAGAGTCTATATGAGCTCGTGAATGTTTGTTGTAAAATATATATATATATATATATATAAATAGATGCATCGAGTGTTGTTCCATATGGTTGAATTAGAATATGATTAAAACTCACTTTCAACCCCTAATACTAATAAAATTATCCCAACCTATAAATACTAAACCATAAATTTCAATCACTAAATCCAAACCCAACTATAAAAAATAATATATATTTATAAGATTTACACTACTAGGAAAACATTAAAAGAGACAAATTGATGATGAGAATAAAACAAAATAATAAATATATGTAAATTTTAATTGTAGAGAAGAATGAAAAAGAACGGAGAAGAAGTTACCGCTTGTATTGAAGGGTAGTTTGGTATATATCATAGAAAATACGTTGAAAATTTTGGTCAATTTGTTTTTAACTAGTTACCTAATTAAAATTAAAATTAAACAATATTTATAAAAAAATTAGATATATAAGAAAATAATGATTTTACGATTAAATTTTTATAATTTTCTAAAAAAATTGTATACATTTTTGAAAATTTTAGTAATAAAATTGTATAATTTAAAAATAGATAATTAAATTATATTTCGAAATTTATAATGCTATATTTGAATATATTTATTTTAATAATGATTTATGAGTTATTCTCATATTCTAAAAAAAAATTCAAAAATATAAATTGATATTAAATGTAATATATGAGTTATTACCATATTTTAAAAAATTACCAAAAATATAAATTAACATTAAATGTAATTGTCAATATCATATTAAGCTATAAGACATGTCATCAATTTCAGTGGGAAAAGTGCCTTTTACAACCCAAACAATCTCGTTCGTGCGTAATACTACCTGAACTATTGAATAGGGCGGACGGAATACAACTCCAACTACATATTTATTTAAATTTCCTACCCCAACTTTCATATGTAACCTCGTTTCCTCCCTTGACGAAAATCCCGTTAGTTACTGTTATCTCAAGCCGAGACGTGAGCCGTAGTGACTGAAATAGTAACCAAAACGACATAGTTTTTATCTTTCAACACAAAACGACGTAGTTTTGTAGTTGGGGTTAAAATTATATTTTACTTCTTCTTCTCCATCGTTATTATTCTTGCTTCTTCATTCTCTGGCCAAATCATGAGTCTTGAAGATTAAAGTGTCTAGAACTCAAGCGAGTGTGTGAATGTTGTAAGGGTCGTGGTAGATAGTATTGGGCATTTTCACAGCAAGCGAAGATGAGGTAATTTCGAATTATTTTTGTCATTCTGATAGTTAAGATTAAACTAAATAAATGTGACAATTTGGTTAGTTTTAACTGTCTTTCGATTTCTCTGTGTCTTGATAATGGAAGTCAAATATTGTTTAGTTCTGTGTGTTTTATGAAGAGAAGAGCTTGAAATATTAGTGCACATCAACTGTTCGATGAAATGTCACAGAGAGTAAAAAAGGCCTTTTAATGACAGTTTTGTTGCTTCTCTTTGCAGCATGTGGGAAATTGTGAAGTTCAGTGTGAAATGTGGAGGGTATTGAGTGAAGAATCATAGAGGCTATGTTGGTTATATTGGTGGTGAGGTGAGGACCATCAACTGTAAACCGGAGGAGTTATTTAACGCATTGGCAGAAGAGTTTGGAGAAAGATTAAATGTACAGCGTGTGTGGTATAAGCTCCCTAATGAAGAGCATAAGGATAGGAAGATAATGAGCAATGGTGATCCAATGTTTCTGAACATGTGTGAAGCGGGTAAATGGAGAGGAATGATTAATATATTTCTTGTGAACACAACAGAGCATTGTGAAGTTGAGGAGCAAGTGATGCCAAGTGAAGAAGAGATTAGAATTGAAAATAATGTGGCTAGTTTTGTTGATGAAGATGAGAATTTTGATCATCATAATACTCCTCCTAATTCTGATGATGAAGACAATGAGTCTTTTGTGAGATTCAGACCAGGAAGCGGTGAGCTGGAGCTAAGACAAGTGTTTGATACCATAGAAGAGTTCAAAGAGGCAGTATTGGAGTATGCACTAAAAGGTGGATGGAATATCAAGCTAAACAAATGGGGGGATATCAAATCATCAGCTGTTTGTGGGACTAAAAAAGACTGCCCATGGAGAATATATTGTTCTTATGAAGAACGAATAGGGAAGTGGATGGTGAAGACTTTTAGTGATAAGCATCGCTGTCAAAAAGATGGATACTGCAAGTTACTAAAATCGGCTGTGATTTGCAAGTTGTTCTTAAATGATATCAGAACTGATCCTGAACTAAAACCGAGGTTTATTCAAGATCAGATTGAGCAGAGGTATAACTTGATAGCAACCATAGACAAGTGCAAGAAGGGAAAGGCAAAAGCAATTGATATCATCAATCATGACCATGAAGAACAGTTTTCTAGGCTCAAAGATTACCGTTTGGCACTTCTTGAGTAAGTTTTTTTTTTTTGTGAATATAGGTTCTTCTTTAGTAAGTTTAACTAACAAGTGTTCTTTATTCATTGTAGGACAAACCCTGAATCAACCGTAATCCTTGACACAATTTTGAATGATGATGGAGCCGAAATATTTCACAGGTTTTATGTGTGTTTTGCAACCATCCGAACTTTGTGGTCAATGTGGTGTCGTCCTATATTTGGTGTAGATGGCTGCTTCATGAAGAGCACTCTAAAAGGACAGCTACTAGCTGCTGTGGGAAGAGATGCCAATAATGGTATGTACCCAATCGCATGGGCTGTGGTTGATGTGGAAGATGAGGACAATTGGACATGGTTCTTACAGAGGCTTAAGTTGGATTTTAATCTCCAAGATGGTCAAAATTATACGCTGATATCTGATCGACAAAAGGTTTGGACTGCTTATTCGTTTCAGTTATTTTAATCTTTTTTTTTTTGCATTTTGAGGCTTACAATTAAACTATTTTCAGGTTTGTTGAATGCTGTGGAAAGAATCTTGCCTAACGTTGAGCATAGAATGTGTGCTCGCCATATATATGGGAACTTGAAGAAGCTCTTCCCCCGTCAACATGAGATAAAAACCCTGTTTTGGCGAGTTGCTGAAAGCTGCACAGTGAGAGAATATGAAGCAAATCTGGAAGCTGTTAAGAGATATGATTTGCGGCTTTATGAAGCCATAATGGAGAAAAATCCAATGAACTGCAGCCTTGTCGCCATGCCTTACGTATCATCACCGAGAAGAAGCTGGACTATGAAGATTATATATCTTCTTTTTACCTCAATTCAAGGCAGCAACAAATTTACAGTGACTCTATACGCCCTGTCAATGGAATGTGCTTTTGGGACAGAACCGGTGCTTCAGTTTTACTACCTCCAAGTTTGGTTGAGAATACTGAGAACAACAGAGGAAGAAAGCCAAAGCCAAAGAGGAAAAAAGGAAGGAATGAGTCGCCAACAAGGAAGAAGGTCAGTAGGGATAAGAGAATAATGCATTGTGGCAGATGTGGAGTTGCTGGACACAATGCAACCAAGTGTCCCAACATTGGTGTTCCGATCAAACATAAATATGGAAGGAAGAAAGCTTCGACGGGAAGAGTAGAGGAACATGACCCTATTAGTGAAGACTTCGGAGAGGGCCCAAGTCAACAAACCCAAGACTAATATCAGGTTCTAGTAGAAGCTTAGGTTGGTTTTTGGTGGAGCTTCTTTTGGTTTATAGTTGAGCTTTGATTGAGCTTCTCAGTCGGTTTTTGGTGGAGCTTTGTTGGAGTTTCTTTCGGCTTTTGGTGGTACTTTTCAGTCAGTTTTTTGTCTTTGTTTTTTCTTAATGAATGTCTGTTTGAGTTAGTTGTGGAGTTTGTAAACTATTTTCCAAATATTATTTACTTATGTTTCCAAAAGAATGTTGAACAAATGTATATTGAATTTCAAGTTATGTTCTTAGTAGGATCATTTTTGTAGACATGAACTTACAAGAACTCACATTACCATAAAAACAAGAACATACATCAGTCTTAACTTCAACTACAAGAACATACATAAGTCTACAACATATAATAGTACGTAAATTAGCTACAATAACATACATTAGCTTAAACTAAATACCATTGCGACAACAAGCATAACTAAACTCAAAATATAAACTTCAAGAAGACCACAATGAACATAGCAACAACAACAATGTTCTTCAAGCTGCGCAGTTGCATCTTACAGTCTCCAATTTCTTTTTCAACCACAGTCTCACATACACGAGTTTCCAAAGCCAAATTCTCAAGCTCATTTTCGCAAGCGTTGAAACCCTTTTGCAAAGTGGCTGATGTTCCTTCAATATTTTCCACTTTCTCCATCAAGTCTTCAATCTCTTCCAGCATTGAGATATCAGTCCACTTAAAAGTATGATACCAATCCTGTAAAAAACGTTGAAGCTGAGTCATCTACTTTCATAATACATGTTCTTAATTTTTAATTTAACTTACCCCTTCTCTCCCAAAAGGGCAAGCATACAACAGCCTCTCCACTTCTACACCTCTTCGGGAAGCCTCTTACTCGATCACCCATTGAAAAGCTAAATCAAATTTCAAAAGAGTTCCAAGAAATTCAATTTCTATTGTTTCATACTGTCTAAAATAGTCTGAAGAAATAAGATGAGAGTGAAGACAAACCTTGAGAAACACAGATGCTTTCTTCGTTTTAGGATTACAGGACTTATGATTTGGCAAGAGAATGGAGAAACCAGAGTAATAACGATGGAGAAGAAGAAGTAAAACCTAATTTTAACCCCAAATACAAAACTACGTCGTTTTGTGTTGAGAGACAAAACTATGTCGTTTGGTTATTATTTAAGTTATTACGGCTCACGTCTCGGCTTGAGATAACAGTAGACTAACGGGATTTTCGTCAAGGAAGGAAACGAGGTCACATATGAAAGTTGGGGTAGGAAATTTAAATAAATATGCAGTTGGGGGTGTATTCCGCCCTATTCAATAGTTCAGGTAGTATTACGCACGAACGGGATTGTTTGGGTTGTAAAAGGCACTTTCCCTTCAGGTAGTATTACGCACGAACGGGATTGTTTGGGTTGTAAAAGGCATTTTTCCCCAATTCCAGTAGCCATGTAATATTTGTTTTATGAAATTGATTGTATAAAGAACATGTGGCAAAATCACTTTGCAAATATAGTCTAATGGGATTTTTTAAGCGGTTATACATCCCAATTTCTCTTTTTTATTTTCCTAGTTTGGAATAAATGGGTGTTCATGTTGTGGTTGTCCAACACAAACATGTAAATAAAGCAAGAAGACGTTCGTGGACCTAAGGACAAGAAATAAGGGAGGCCCAAAACTTGGCTAATTCCAGCCATCACCGCAAAGGCACACTTCTCTATTGGACATCCATTTTATAGTATTCTGTAAAGCGCAAACACGTAATTTTATAATATTCAGTACTTTTGTGATCTTGCTAAAAGATTTCAGTAAACTGAAGACCTTTTAAATTGTTGAAACATACCCACTCACATATGTAGTCTTATGAATTTAGATTGTTTAGTGAATTATTTAATTAAATTAAATTTATAGTATTTCTACTAAATCTTTGTGTGTTCATTTTGTATTGTAATTTGTAAACGCTTTAATTGACAAAAATACCCAATTTCTTACAAGTTTTAGTGATTATTATCATCAGTTTCGATCTATGGTTTATTTCATGTATAAAAGATGTTATAGTGCCTTTGTTGTCTAATAGTTAATATAATCTAAAACAAATCATCAAGCAGGATATCTCATTTCTCTTTCACAATACCGGTCCAACAATTTTATGTGCCTTAAACCAATTTTTATTTAAATATTTTTATGTTTTTATAATATATTTACAATATAATTTACGCAAAAAGAATTGTAAGCTAATTTAACTTCATTAATTAATATGATGAAAATAACTTCATAAAATTGATTTAATAGAAATATTATTCAATGTTATCCTAAAATTTGATTAAGGTCTATAATAATTTTACTAAAATAATTTATTAATATAAAATTTCATATTTAAAAAATATTCTTATGTAACAGTACAATTAGTCCATATATTAATAATAAATATTTTATAAACAAGGCTAAAGTTTAATAAAATCATTTATTAATTTTATAAAAATGTTACTCGATGTTATCTTTTTGATAATAATTTTACTGAAATTATTTATTAATACAGATTTCATATTTAAAATTTATTATTATCTAACAATACAATTATTCAATAACCTATTAAAAATATTTTATAAGAATGCTTAATTTTTTAATAAATATATTTAAATTAATTCTATTTACTTATAAATACTAAAAATGATTAAGTATAAAAAATTAAAATTAAAATATGCTCCCATCAAATTTATACCCTAAGTAACAGTTTGACTTCCCCTTTGAGCCTGCCATGCTCCTTCGTGAAGTGTTCTTTTTCAAGTGTCTTTTGTATTTCTAGAATATTATAAACTTCGAAGGCATGATTAATTTTGGTGGTTTTAATGGCAAACAAACAAATTTTAAAAATTCCCCCGAAATAATAAATTAGCATTTGTTGTAAACATAAAAATTTAGAAGTATAAGTTTTTGTATATTATTAATAAATAAATATTTCTTTTATATAGGGGTTACAAAAGAAATAAATAGAAATACAATAATAGGAAAGATTACAAATCATAAACATAAACGAATTAGGAAATAGGCAAGTTGTAGCCGCCTCTCTCTCCTCTCCAAGTCTCGCGGCCACCTCTCTCTCTCTAGGGTTGGACCGTCTCTCTCTCTAAGTGTATGAGCCGATTATAGACGGGGCCGGTTATGGACATCCACCAATTGATTTATAACACTCCCCCTTGGATGCCATAACCATACAGGGATTGTAATAC
>NC_027753.1:29624237-29625492 GCF_000695525.1 Brassica oleracea var. oleracea
ACATATCCTGTCTGTGATCGAGCTTGATGTGGATCTGATAAATAACCAGCATCAGCAAAGCCAACTAAACCATCTTTGTTATGGTTAGTATAATATAGACCCAAGTCTTTCGTTCCTTGCAGGTAACGAAGAACATGTTTGATCCCATTCCAATGCCTCTGGGTCGGACATGAGCTAAACCTAGATAGTAGGTTCACGTCAAAGCTTATATCAGGCCGTGTGTGAGTTGCCAAGTACATTAAAGCTCCTATGGCACTGAGATATGGCATTTCGGGACCTAGGTCATCTTCATCGTCCATCTTGGGACGGAATGGGTCAGTGTCCAGGCCGAGAGACCTCACGACTATGGGACTGGTTAGAGAATGGCAATCGGTCGTATTGAATCTCTTGAGTACCTTTTCAGTGTATGTCATCTGATGCACAAGGATCCCATCATTTATGTACTCAAGTTGTAATCCCAAACAGAATTTTGTTTTCCCGAGATCTTTCATCTCGAATTCTTTCTTAAGGTATTCAACCGTTTGGGAAATTGTATCCAGAGGTTCCTATGATATTCAGATCATCTATTTCGATGATTATCAATTTTGTTCTCGAGAACTTGCTGTACATTCAGCTCAATACCCTCTAGTACTTTCATTATCCAGTGGACCATATAAATATGCAGTCACTACATCAGTTTGCTGCAAGTCTAATTTTCTCTCTTATATAGCCAGACTTATGAGAAATCTTAAAAGTAGTTGCATCCACCACATGGGATAGTTGCTTTCACCACATGGGAGTATATCTCCTCATAATCTATTACTGGTCTTTGTGAGAATCGTTGTGCAACATTAGCTTTATATCTCACGATTTCTATACCTCACAAGACCCATTTATATCCACTGGTTTAACATCATATGGCGTCTTAATCATATGGCCAAATACGCCTTTTTTCTTTAAATTATTTAACCTCACGCTTCCATTCAATCTGTTCTACGAGTGCGCACTCTTATATTGACGTGGGTTCATGATCCTCGCTTATATTCATAAATTCAAGTGCTACCTTGTATCATCTTATGTCGACATTCCTTATTGTGTTCCATTATGTTCCAGACATGATATAATCGATTGAGATTCATTATTATCAGGACCTTTAATACTTTGCAGCTTGGCGTCCCAAGCTACATTGTTTGGTACATGTACCTTAAAGCCGACATGCCTTATCTCTATGTCTGGGATGGTTTCCTTGACCTCGGATTTGTTTTATCATTCTATG
>NC_027753.1:29625643-29626188 GCF_000695525.1 Brassica oleracea var. oleracea
GCATTTGATTAGCTAACTTTGTAAATGTATAATCTTTGGACGTCTATTTCACATTCTTTAGTCCGAGGATCTTGCCAAGACAATGATGGTCGATGCCATTGTGTTTCTCTTACCAGCTTATTATTTTCTCCCCATAATGTTGGATAGTCGGATCCATTAAACTTTGCAATCCGTGTTCTTGGCCACTAAATAGATCACCCATATTTGGCTCAAGGTACTTCATTATTTGTGGGAGATTCATATCCAACATATATCCCAATCCTCATCCTCTTCTAAGGATCCATCTTAGACGACACATATATTTGTGGTGGCCTATCGAAATATCTCAAGATGGTATATGCCTGGCTGAAGGAACTCTTTGTTTCCTTCGCCCATTGTTTCAATATGGAAACGATTCATTCTTATATCTCTGTATAATCTCAATGGGTTTTACTGGGTGAATATAAAGCATCTAAATGCTTGCCCTTATACATATCTGGCCATAGCCCTTAATGTGTACCACACCCGCAAATCATATTGGCGTTTTCAAAAATCATTCATTCCTG
>NC_027753.1:29626285-29626373 GCF_000695525.1 Brassica oleracea var. oleracea
TAGACAATCTGAAGTTTCATAATCCATAAGATCGTCCTTCTCATGATTGAAGTCGTTTTCATCATCTTGGTAAGTCATATGGGCTTCT
>NC_027753.1:29626490-29635745 GCF_000695525.1 Brassica oleracea var. oleracea
TCATTCCACATCTATGGCACACGTATTTCTCTGATTTAGTCGAGTGTTGGAGTTTGAAAGAAGATCCACGGCCAAGACCTGATGTACCACGGCCTCGGCCATGTCAACGGCCTCCATCGGAGTTTCCTTGGCCACAGCCATAAGAATTATAATTGCCTCGGCCTCGACCAAAGGAAATCCAGCCACGACCACGATCTCTCTGGACATGGTTCGACTCTTTCTTAGCCTCTACAGCCGCATGTGCCTCAGGTAATGGGGTTGATCCAGGAGGTTTCATCTGACTGTTTCTCATTAGTAATTCATTGTTCTGCTCAGTGAGCAAAAGACGTCAGCGAGCAAGAGACAAGAAATAAGATTAGCATAGGTTTTGAAACCTTTCTCTCGGTACTATTGTTGTAACATCACATTGCTTGCATGGAAAGTGGAAAAGGTTTTCTCAAGCATATCCTATTCCGTAATACTTTCACCAGACAGTTTCATTTTAGAAACAATCTTAAACAGTGCAGAGTTATATTCGTCCACAGACTTCTAGTCTTGGATCCTCAGATTCGTCCAATCAAACCGAGCTTTTGGTAAGATCACTGTTCTCTGATGATCATATCTGGATTTCAATTCATTCCAAAGATCTAGTGGATTCTCAATGGTTAGGTATTGATCCTTGAGACTCTCAGCTAGATGATGACGAATGATCAAGATGGCTCTGTAACGATCCTTTTCATTGGCATTATTGTTCTCGGTGATACACCCACCGAGTCCCTTGGATTTCAGGATGATCTTAGCATCGAGCGCCCACTGAAGGTAATTGTCTCCAGATAGATTTAGGGCAGCGAAATCAAGGTTGTTGATTTTCGACATCTGAAGTTATAGATTAATATTTTTAGATCTTTTAGGAATAGTTTTTAATGTTTAAACGATTAGGATTTTACGTTCAAACAATCAAACAAGCCTTCACAGCAGAGATCTATGTCTCACGACCAATGAGCAAGTCACACGGCCATGGATGCAAACTAGTTCGTTCTTATGCATTTAGTTTGTCGTGTAATTGCAATCCTAACATGGTTTGTTTCTATCAGTTCATGATGCAATCAAAACAAGCAAAACTATCGGCCAAGCAAAGATCAAGCCACACGGCTATTTGATTCAATTCAACACCATTCCTAGAATAAGTTCTAAGTGTATATGCAATCAATCAATGTGATTAAGTTATGGTATGAATGCAACAAGGCCACACGGCCACGAGTATGATCAAGTCTAGAACAGTTTAACCTAATATGTAGTTTCAGATTTCGATTTTAAAATAATCTAAACTAGGTAATTAGGGTTTTAATTTAAACAAGCCAAACAATCAGATTCGAGTTTGAACAATCCTAACAATAGTTCTAGGTGATCAAATCAACCACTAGGTCATTAGGGTTTTAGTTTAAACAAGCCAAACAATCAGATTCGAGTTTGAACAATCCTAACAATAGTTCTAGGTGATCAAATCAACCAATCAATGTTCAATTTCAATCATTCAAAATTGATTTTCAGAATTAGGGTTTTAGGGTTTCGATTTTATTAACAAGCAATTTCAATTTCAGGATGATCAAATTCAATCTCAATCAATCAATCAATCAATTTAATTAATCAATAGTTTTCGAATTAGGGTGTAGGGATTTCAAAATTTTGATCTTAGATCAAAGGGATTTGATTTGAGATTCAAAACCTTTAAGGTTCTGATTTTAATTGATCAATGGATCAATCTCGATTTTTAAGGTTTAGAGATCGAACTTATAGAGTTTCGATTTACTCGCTTAGGATTGATCTATTATGCTATGGCTTTCATCTTAAGGATTAGATTTTAGGGTTTCAATCTTTACAAACAATCCAAATTCAATTCTCATGTTCTTAGAATTAGGGTTACCTTTTTGTTTGCAGGTTGTTGAAACCGGACCACCAAGATGAACGGATGAACCTCGAGCTGCACACGGACGGACGCGAGCTGGTTACTATCGGATCGTCGTCGGATGCGAGCGGGGCGCGGTTGCTTCCTCTTCGATTTGATATCTTGATCGTTTTCTGGATCCTCACGGTTTGGGAGAACGGTCTCTTCGAAGTTCCGAGGCAGATTCCTTTTCATTTAGGGTTTTAGGGTTTTAGCGATTTGGTTTTAGGCTCAGGGTGTTAGAGGCTATCGTGCTGATAACGTGTTGTAAACTTAAGGATTTAGAACTGTAAGTTTCTGTATATTATTAATGAATAAGTGTTCCCTTTATATAGGGGTTACAAAAGAGATAAATGGAAATACAATAATAGGAAATATTACAAATCATAAACATAAACGAATTAGGAAATAGGCAAGTTGTAGCCATCTCTCTCTCCTCTCCATGTCTCGCGGACGCCTCTCTCTCTCTAGGGTTGGACCGTCTCTCTCTAAGTGTATGAGCCGGTTATAGACCGGACCGGTTATGGACATCCACCAATTGATTTATAACAGCATTCAGAGTAAAATTTGTTATATATTCCGAAAGTTTGATAGATATGAAGACAAGTTAACAACTCCCAGGTTTCCATATCTAGATTCATCTTACATACGGACAACCCAATTTATTCTATAAGTTATGATTATAAACACACACATAATTTTCATATTTTATTTGATAAGTTTTATTTTTTTTTCTTTTTTTTTAAAAGGGGTGCAACACGAGAACTTCCCGGGAGGTCACTCATCCTAGTACTACTCTCGCCCAAACACGTTTAACTGCGGAGTTCTGATGGGATCCAATGCATTAGTGCTGGTATGATCGCACCTTTTTTATTTGATAAGTTATGATTATGTTTATTTAAAAGCCTAGTATTCATTAACTTTTTTTTTTTTTAATAGATGTTAAATTTGTATTCATTAACTTTCAAGTCTATACAAACACCTTACATTAAAAACTAACAATTGGTAGTAAGAATATACTAGATCATAAGAATGACTTATCGAAAATGAAACTCCTACAGGTCTTGCGACACATTTTGCTTTAGTTCGATAAGCATATAGGGATACCAAATCTAGATTACAAAACAAAAACAATTAGAAATGATGTTTGAACGATAAAAAATGAAAAACATAAGAAAGAGATAAATATACAGTATTTAAAATACTTTTTTGGTTCAATAAATATTTTGAATCTTATGATACTACATTAAAAAACTATGGTCACAGAATTCGACTATAGAATATGCGAACTTAATAAAAACATTGTTATCTGAAACTTATGTTAAAACGAGAAAGAGAGACAAAGATAATAAATAAAACAAATCATTTGGAGTATTTATGGTCAATAAAGTGTCTGATCAATAAAGTGTCTGATCTAGGCATGTATACAAAAAAGAAAATTTTGTTAGCAACATAAACAAATTCATATTGACTCTGCAAACTACACCGGAAGCTCTGTATCTATATAAACGATAACGATGGTTGCTTTCTTATACTGTGTGCGAGATTGTACGTTTTTGAATTCTGCGTCTATGGTATATGAATAAGCTTTGAACTGTTGAAACTTCTCATCAAGAATTTTATGTCTTTCAAATAACTTACAAAGGCTGATCATTCTTCTGGTTCTGAAATAAACCATCTTCACCAACTGAGAATAATTCGTTGTAAATGTAACAGAAAACTGTTTTAGATTCCTCATGCATTCCATTTCCCAAATAAGAGTTTCTATTTCCAAATGAAGTGGCGACTGACTCGTTCTTGTATTTTTCGTTCTCATTAAATCATCAAATTTTTTCGGTGTGCTATACTATCCTTGACCTAAATATATTTGATTTTTCTAAAATTCATCTGTAAAACACTATCTTCATCGAATCGTAGCTACTATTGTTGTTACTGATAATAGATTGTCATCTATTCCCTGTGTAAAAAAGGTTTGAGGCACTTATACAGAATATATACTTATAAAAGTAGACAAATATATTTATATAATATATAAAAGTAATGTCCAAAACTTTTTCGAGCTATTATACAAAAATTAAATAACTATTAACAAAACTAATACGTATTATAAAAATTAATGTAGTTCATTAATAACATTCATTATTATAGATGTTTACTTTTTATAAACAAAATGGCCCCTTAATTTTCAGAGTATGCATGTGTATAATTTGCATAATTACTTTCTTAGTGTAATGTTTTCTAAATATATTAAATGCAATTTTATCAATATATAAAACTAACTTCAAATCACTTCTATTTATTCTTCTAAAATAGAGGTTGTTATTTTTCTTATATATTTAGAGTAATTAATAACATTCATCTGTGTTTCAAAAAAAAAAGTGTTTCAAAAAAAAAAAAAAAAAATAACATTCATCTATTATAGATATTTACTTTTTATAAACAAAATGGCCCCTTAGTTTTCATTTTTTATAACTATGACTACAAGTAATAATTTATAGAGAAATACAATTTTATATAATAGGAGTATAATTTTTATTACATAATTTAAATATAGTTTACATAGTATCATAATTTTATGAAACTCTTGTATAAGTTAAAATAAATGGAGTTAATTTTCAACTCTCTTAAACAAAATAAATTATTTGTAATAAAAAAAAATATCAAAAATATTTTAAAAAAGGAAAAAATAGAGGAACACTTAAATACATACACATATATATTATAGAGTTCCATATTTTGCTATATATTTAGATAAATGTTAGTATTATAAAAGAATACATTGGAACAATTTTTTATTAAGATTTTTTATTTTATTAAAATAGAAAAATACTTTAGAGATGATCTTAAAACATTAACATAAAATACTTAACCACGGGACTACAATCAGTTTTTTAAAAACTCACCCTAAAATAATGATACTATATACTGTATAATTTAGAACACAAAGCACTAGTTTTATAGGTTTTGGCTCTAGGTCGACCGAATATAAAACATTTGTCAATGAGTTGATCAGACGAACCGAAGCTTGTTATTGATTAGTTTAGTCTATGAGAACTCCCTAGATTAATCCTACACGCTCTGTTATTTTAATTAATTGAGTGGGAAGCAGAGTATATTAAAATCGGATACTAGCTCCTAGCCCTGGGACGGATCCAGATATCCAGATCCGGATCTGGATCCATCGGATCCGTGGATTTAATATCCGGATCCGGATTCGTGGTTTCCAAATATTTGGGTTTCGAATATCCGTCTCGATATTATATTATCCGCGGATATCCGGATCCGGATCCCTCAAAATAATTAAAAATAATTTTTTTAACAAAAAATACTATTTTTTTTAATATAATACATAAATTAAATATTTATAAATATATTTATATATGTTTATAATATTGTAAAACTAAAATATAATATCATAAGATTAATTCATATATAAATATTAATATATCAAATATAAATATTAATAAAATTTAAAAATTTAATGTATTTTAAAAATACGGATCCGGATCCGGATATCCGGACATAAAAATTTAGATATCCGGATCCGGATTCGGTTTGCACGGATCCAAAATTTTACTATCCGGATTCGGATCCAAGCACCCTGGATATCCTACTTTCAGAGCGGATCCGGAACGGATCTCGGATCAAATTTGGATCTCGGATAATAAGCCTCAGGCCTACTAGCTCCTATCAAGATGTAATGTCCCATTAATATATCGTCTTCACCCAATTATACATCTGATGACCCCATCGGTAGTTTTAAATACTAGTCTGAATTTTAGGCTAGAGTAATGAAAATATCACGTTGTATGTTGTATTTATGCATATATAATTTAAAAAAATGTGAATGACTCGGATAGACGTGGACATCCAGTTTGGTATCTTTCTCGGATATAGTTTATTGTTATATTTATGCAACTATCAAGACATTTGATTTCAGAGGGCTTAACAAACATAATGCGAGAGATAAAGAGAAATTATTCTATTTTTGTTGCTAGAACAGGCGCAGCGGTAAATCCGTCTTGCATCTCTCAAACAAAAAGATAAATGCTGAAAAGATTTAAACTAATCAGTAACTGACAAATGATAAACTGATAAACGTTTCTCACAATATTGAACAACGTCCCTTCTTGTAGAGACGTTTCCCGTCTTTTTTTTTTTTTTTGCTCTTTTATTTTATTGATTTGATTTTTCAGAAACTCATTAAAAGTTTTACCAATGCAGATGGACTTAGAATTTGAGCAGGAGGCATGCATAAAAATCTAAGCCATGGTTAACTAGAATTTTCTTAATTTGTCTCTAACAACTAAATTTTCTTCGTAGTAGACAAAATTCAATTCAGCCTGATACCGAGAAAAAACATTGCATAAACAATATTCATGTAAGATCATATATTAATACTAGGAGAGATTATTTACGATTTTTGAGTTTTCGATAAAAAGCGAAACCACTTTTTTTTGTTTCACCCTTTTTACACCTAAAAAAGATTGCATAAATATTAAAACCTAGAAATAAGTTTTTTGACAAGAAAATGTCAAAAAAAAACTAGAAATAAGTTTTTTTGGTGTAGGAGGTAAGTTGGTTTCCATTTTTTACAACCTACATAATTTTTATCTCGTCGAACTGGTTACTTGAACCGATCTAGATCCATTCTCTAGAGTCTGGACTCTTGTTAACTAGCCAAAATTAATAAATAATTCAAGCGATTATGTTGATATATTGTTTGTTAAAGCGTTAGGTTTGCGATATAATGCGCAACATTAATTTACACGTGAATGATATCCTAATTAGGTCTGACAAACCATCAATATGAAACCTCACTCTTGGTTTACTTTAATTAAATCTCACGGGAAACATCATTAATCTACTTTATTTCCTTTTAATAACTTTAGTAATATCATAATATGTATTGCTTGCATCAATATCAATATATTTACTTTTACCAAAAAAAATATCAATATGTTACTTCTTTCGCTCGCAAAAATAAATAAACAGGGCCCAAAAAAGTAAATAAATTCATATGTATTTAAGAAACCGAGTCATCATGACAATTCAGACTTTCGCAGAGCAAGATATTTTTATATTTATTTTCTTAGTTCTGAATGGTAACATACGGAACAACTGGAACAACTGCAGGATAAATACGATGCAGTCCAAATAGTAACAAAAATATATAGTTATATAGGTATATGTAAAACAATTTATTATTGTTGACGGCAGTACGAGACGGGGTAGTTCAGTACCATTCGAAACTTTTATATTAAAATGAATTATTTCTGAAATAGAGTTGGAATTTTAATAAAACCATATCTAACTCATCTATATATTTTTTAAAAATAGAAAAAAATTATTATAAAATCAATTTTATTTCAATGTATAAAAATAAAAACATCATTTTCTAGATTTTTAGAAAATTATAGAAACTCTATAAAACAGATGTACTTTGAGACGAAACTATTTCTATAATAGTTTATTTTCAAATACACTATTATAGATGTCTAAACCAAACTGAATCTAAATCAAACTGAATGTAGAAAAATCTGAAATTAGCATGAATCAAAATTTATAAATACTTATATATAAATCAATTATATATTTATAAAATTAAAAATTTGAATTGAATCAAAGCCTAAGGAATATCCGAACGTCGACCACTAAACCTTACGTACTGAAATGCTTTGAACACGAGACACAAAAATCAGTTTTGAAAACTACCAAAACTTGCTAACATACAGAGTGCACTTCTTGTTTTAGTTTGGATTAATCCTCTAAGTCCGTGAAAATAACTATATTCTAATTTATATTTTTGAATTAAAAAGATACAAAATAATATAAACAATGCTGTGAATTAGTTGGCATAAAGAGAAGTAACATAATAATGTCACATGGATACATCCTGCTATTTCATTTAAAGTATTCCTTCATATTATTGAAATAAGAAACGGGATAAAATTATCAAGGATGCACCAAATTTTAGCAAACAAAAAATTATCAAATTATCAAGGGTTGAATAATTCGGCTGAGATTTTTTCTGTTTCCCTTATCTCTCTACCTTATCTCTTCAGCGACCAAAATCAGATCTGACTTTCTCCTCCGGTCCGGCGCCGCGTGAGCGCGCGTCCGGCACCGGTGGGGCTCCCTCTTCCTCTCTCTCGTTTTCCTTTTGCTTCCTGTCGTGTCGTGTTCGGTCTCTCCGCCTTGCTCGTCTTTTCTGGGTTTGCGTGCGATCTCCGGTGAGCTTCCTGTGCGCGAGGTTTGTCTTTTCCGGTGGATCTTCGTGTTCTTTGGAGGTACGGCGCGGTTGTAGCAGCGGTGGCTCGCGGGTGGTCGGCTTTTAGGGTTGGGAGTAGATCAGGTTTTCTCTCTTCGATTCTCCATTTTGTCTCTGTCGTAGTCGGGTTGTGCCGGTGTGGTTCCCGTCCTTGTCGCGGGGTCTCTTCCGTGCTTGGGAAACTGCTCTTCATCTGGAGATCTGGCTCGTTGGTTTTCAGTTCGGCGTCGAATCGGACCACTCCTCTTCTCCGTTGTTAGATGAGCTTCGTGGCTTTTGGTTTCGAAGGCAAGACTAGAGCTTGGAGTGCAGGAGGAGTTGGCTCCTAGCTCTGTCCAGTTTTGCGTCGTGATTTCAAGGAGTTATATCCGCTAACCAGTGGTGGATTCCGTTGGCCGTCTATGGCCACACGGAGGCTTCTTTTTTTCCGGCATCATCTTGGCGCTTCCGGGCTCGGCCCCTCTTCTGGTTCCCTTGGTGTGTTTAGCGGCCGCTAGCATTGACAGGGCTTGGTTTTTTGTGCATCATCGTTCAATCCATTCCGTCTGACACCGGTGGTGGGTTCTTACAGCGTAGTCTTGGCTCCTGGTTCTCAGTGGTCACAAGTGGTGGAGGGGGTTCTCGGGGAGTCATTGACCGCCTCCGTGTCACCCCTTGATCTCAGCTTTACATCCCGGTGTCGTATTAGCTAGTTGGCTCTCTTGCGGCGGTGAGGCTTGATTTTCTATGCAGGTTTTTAGAGACTTTCAGTTTAGGTGGTGGCGAAGACAACAACCCGCTCTTTCTCGTATGTGGCGACTTGGAGGTGCGCTTGGGCTCTCAAGCGCTTTCTTGGTATGGTTCTTGATCCCTTCACCTCTTCAGTCCGTCTAGCGCATCATTGGCTGTAACGGTTACAAGCTTCGAGGCGTTCATCGGAAACTAGCTACTCCGGAGACGATCTGGGAAGTCCCGGCATCCGAGGCAACGAGGAGAACCTCACCTTCCCGCGATCATTGTCGATGGTTGAGAACGGCAACTGATTCTTAAGAATTTCGAAAATCGGACTAGTGGAACGTGT
>NC_027753.1:29635864-29653503 GCF_000695525.1 Brassica oleracea var. oleracea
AAAAAAAAAAAAAAAAAAAAAAAAAAAAAAAAAAAAAATTATCAAGGACCACATGTCCATGTCCACTCATTTTCACATATTCGTCTCACAAATCGATAAGCTACGAGATACGTATACACAACACGTATACGGCGATATTCACACATGCATGTGTGTACATGATGTGGGTGTACGTGTATGAAATGACTAGAGAACTAAAATTGAGATGCAGATCTTCCCAAAAATAGAATAAGAGCATTTCAAAAAAAAAAAAGCATTTCCAAAAAAAAAACTTCATTTTGAAAATTTCTTTAAGCATAGAGTATTCCAAAAATAAAATTTAAATTTATTTTAAAAACTTTATGTAGTTTGCATGTTAATCTTCAACTATAATATAAATAAACTATAATCACTAAATTTTATTACAGATAAATAATATATACACATCAAAAATATTAAACATAATATTTACAAATACAATTAATATAACACAAAAATATATAAACTAATAATATAAGATACACATTAATTCATACAAACTAAAAATACAAAATTTTCACTATTGTTATTTCCATAATGTTTTCATATATATGGATAATATGTTGCTAATTTTGAATGCTCGAGACCAAATCTACATGATTATTATTAATATTAATGTATGAATTCTAATTTTTGTAATGTTTATGTGTATAATTTTTATTGTAAAATAGTTATGTTCGTATTTTAAATCTTTAATTTATAATAAATTATTCAATGTAATATAATTGTTCCGTGAAATAATAATAATATTTTAAAGAATATTATTTTATATTTTTTTTTTTAACACATTTATCTATTTTATGTATATACATATAATATTTGAATATATATAAGTAGAGTATATTTATAAGGATTAAAATGATAAAAAAATAATATTAATACAATTATATATAAATTACAAAAATATAAAGATTAAAATAAAAGTAAATAGTGTTTTGAGGATTACTATAGAAATTTTAAATTTAGACATTTTAAATTTGAGGATTCGAGAAACAATTGCAACTTGGCAAGACACCTGGGATAGTTTTCTTTTCTTTATTTTGGCACATTCATATATTTATTTTCCGCCCAACATGACCGATCCATTTTAAAAAGACAGAACTTAGGTTTATCCTTTAAATTCACTTCAGAACCAATTAAAGTGACACATAGATTATTAATTAAAAAATATTAAATTAAATAAAAAATAGCTTCAAAAAATAAAAACGTTAATTTTAACGACGCTAACGCTTTCATCTAAACCCTAAACCCTAAACCCTAAACCCTAAATCTTAAATTCTAAACCCTATACCATAAATTCTAAACTCAAATCCAAACTCCTAAACCCAAATTCTATACCCTAAACCCTAATCCTAGACCCTAAACCCAAATTATATACCCTAAACCCAAAAACTAGACTATAAACCTAAACTCTATACCCTAAACCCAAGTCGTAGACCCTAAACCCAAACCGTAAATCTTAAACCCAAATTATATATCCTAAACCCAAAACCTTAACCATAAGTCCAAATGGTAAATCGTAAACCCAAACCGTAAATCCTAAACCCAAAACCTATACCCTAAACCCAAATCCTAGACCTAAAACCCAAACGGTAAACCCTAAACCCAAACCCCAAACTTAGATGTTATAGGGTTTGGGTTAAGGTTTACGGTTTGGGTTTAGGGTCTAAAACTTGGGTTTAGGATATAGGGTTTAGGTTTATAGTTCATTTTTGGGTTTAAGGTATATAATTTGGGTTTAGGGTCTAAGATTAGGGTTTAGGGTCTAGGGTTTGGGTTTAGGGGTTGGATTTGAGTTTAGAATTTAGGGTATAGAGTTTAGAATTTAAGATTTAGGGTTTAGGGTTTCGCTGGAAGCGTTAGCGTCGTTAAAATTAGCGTTTTTATTTTTTGTAGCTATTTTTTATTTAATTTAATGTTTTTTAATTAATAATCTATGTATCAATTTGATTGGTCATAAAGGATGAGATGAATTTAAAAGTTAAATATAGGGGATGAACCTAAGTTTTGTTCATTTTAAAACCAAAAAAAGGTATACACAGGTTTTTTTCCTCTTTTTTTTTGGTACAACACAGGTTTTTTTTTTCTCCTAAAAATTAAAAATAGAGTTCAATGACAATGGACGACTTGACAAATCGAGAGGCATGGCAAGTAACAGTGTGCTCTGCTACTAGCTTGGACCACTCCTAATTCTTTTTTAGAAAATTTACCTTTTAAGATATATATATACAACCTAAGAAATGATATATACAACTTTTTGTTTTTACTCTATAGTTGTCATCTCTATAAAATATCCTACAAAAATTTTCAAAAAAAAATATCTAGCTGTAGTTTCTTATGTTTTACTTGGGAAAATGTCTCTGTATAGTTTACTCGTTCAAAATCGCCATCACTACCAACATAGATCTCGATTCTCTTCTACCCCGGTATTAAGTTGTTTTCTTCCTATGTATCAGCTAGCAAAATGTCTACCAACAATTCAACCGCAACCTGTATTTACCAAATCGTCATTCTCATCCGTAACCATCGATCTGTCCCTTAACCGATAAGAAGTGAAAAGAAGTGTGTAACGCTAATAAAGTAAAGCGAAAGGACATAAAGAAAAGCAAGAAATGAAGTGTATAAAGAAACCAAATAATGTTGCTAAAAGAAAAAAGAGACCAAACAAAACCCACTTGTGTAACCCTACCTCGAACCATGTAGTACTCAACTATTCATCATCTCACCAGTCACCTCCTCTTTTTGGCTGTTCTATTTTTAATATCTTTTTCATCTGTACTCTTTTGATAAAATATAAAATATTTTACCAATTTTTGAATTGGTGATAGATACTATAATGCCTATGGTTATGAATGGTAACCTAACGAGTGCGGTATTCAAGGCGTAATTGTCAAAACCACTTTTATATTACCAATCAGTTATATTTTTGGACAAAATACCTGTTTTAGAAAATAAAATAAAAAAAAAGTAAAAACGCGAATGACAAAAAAACATACATCTATATAAAACCGCACATACCCCTAATAACCAGCGTATTTGTGAAGCACTCACTTGTGCCCTATTCACTTTTTTGTATATCTCCACTTATTTATTATATTGATATTATAACTAAGCAAAAGCAAAATCTTAACAATTATGCTAAATCGTTTAAGAACTAACGTATAGTTTTAAACATGTTATTTATTTTATAGCTACAGTTATACGTTATATATGTTTATTAGTTGATCGTTATATAAATATTTAATATCTTTTATTTATTTAAATTACTATAATTGATATGAAAATTATGATTTATATATCCAAAATATTAACTATAATTCATTTTAATCAAATTTTAATATTAGTTAATGTACTTTTATTATTTCATTTCCAAAAATGCATATTTTAGATATTTTATAAATATATATTTATCATGTTAATATAGTATTCCTATTATTTAACTATATTCTATATTTTGTAATATTATTATTTTATTAATTAAATAATTATTTAATACCGCAAATATATACTATCACCAATCAAATAATATTTTACACCGCTTTTTACTTAAAACCGCAGTTGTATCGTAC
The DNA here is from genome assembly GCF_000695525.1 of Brassica oleracea var. oleracea. Taxonomy (NCBI): domain Eukaryota; kingdom Viridiplantae; phylum Streptophyta; class Magnoliopsida; order Brassicales; family Brassicaceae; genus Brassica; species Brassica oleracea. The sequence continues at coordinate 29,639,452 of NC_027753.1, forward strand.
CACACTTTAATTTTGCACGAACCGCAGTTACACCGTACCACAATTTAAATATGTCCGCTTTTATTACCAAATCCGTTGTCACAATTCGGAGCCGGATAAAATGTAGAAAAAATCTAAAAATTAAAACTGAAACAAAGATATTAGAGTGTGTTACCTCATAAGACACATTGTTCTATTTTTTAACAAGATAAGACACTTTGCACTTGATGGACACATTGTTCCCTTTCTTTCCACTGTTCTTTTACAGAGTTACCCCTCAGCCTTGGTTAAGGAAAAGACACGGATGTTCATATATTTATAATATAAAATCTTGTCCATATTGTGGGGACCAAATATGTTTCCTTAGAGGAGTTATTAAGGTTGGTTTCTAGGATAGAGGGAGACATAATAGCCGTTGGATGGATCTCGATCTAATGGTGGGGGGTTGTTATGTATGTAAGGAGTAGGTTTTGTATTAAATGCTTGTGTGTCGTTGCTTTCGGCGTGAGGAACGCACTGTAGGAGAAAGGTGAGCTTAGCATTCATCTTGGGACTGATATAGATCTGGGGATTCCTCAACATTGCTAACGTGTTTCGTTTAATTATTAATCTTGAACGAAACAGGATTGGAGACATGGACGAGCAGTGTTTGGTTCTAAGCGGAGACTGGGTCTGTGGAGATGGAGGTAAATGGGATTTTGTCATTGAGAAGCGTCGGATGGGTCGTATGGTGGCGGTTTACGAGGGTATTGGTTTCCAGGAACTTAAAAGAAATGTTCTCCGTGAGTTTAAAATGGATGAAGCGCAGTTCAGTGTTACGTTGAGCTACTGGCCACCAACAAGTCTGGAGCTTGCGACTGGGATTAGGACCCCACCGGTGCTGGTTACTAGTGGTGGAGGTGTGAAGTATTTCTGCCAACACTTGAAAGTGAAAGGTGCGATGAATCTGTTTGCTCGGTTTGAAGCGTTAAAGAAGGTTGTGGACACTGATGTTGTGGATGATTCTGGTATGGGGTTTGTGTCACCCGATGCGGCCAAGTTTTTGTCACCAGATATTGAAAAGTTCCCTAACGGTTCCTCGAAGAAGGGATTCTGGCCATCTGCTGCTTCAAAGACGAAGGTCATAAACCTTGCTGATGATGTTGATTTTGTACGGGAGGTAGAGAAAGTAGAAGAAAAATTAATGGGTGAAAGCCATGAAGGAGAAAGCAGCAAAGATGTGGGTGATAGTAGTTACAGTGCGGATACCGAGGCGGAAGGAACTTTGGAAGAAGATGTGGAGGAGATAGAAGTGAGGCCAAGGGGTTATGACAGGGAGTTTTGGGAACCGCTTTTATGTGGCGACTATGGTGGTTCCAATGCTGCTAATGTTGTGTTCAACGAGGATGAGATTGTTGAAGGTGTGAAGAAAAAGACAGGGCCAAGATCATACTTTTGTGATACCGGAAGTGCTTTTGACCACTATGTTGAGGTTGGTGGCCAAGGCGGAGGTGAAAGGGAAGCATACATGATGAAGCCAGAGGATTGTAATCCTTGGAATGGAGGCGGGAGTGAGGATGCTGTAGGTGGAAACATGAGCGCTAAACAAACACGTAAGCTTGCAGATATTGACGATGAGGAGTTTCACATCCCCCCAATGTTTGATGATACAGAATACGACGCTGCAGAAATCCCCGACATGGATGTTGATGTAAATGACGGCCAAATAGCTGTGGGGAAATTGTTTGGTAGTAAGCAAGATTGTCAGATCGCTCTCGCGATATATGCAATTAAGAAGCAGTTCAAGTTTACTCAGACAAGGACGAAAGTTGGTTCTTTTGTGGTGGAGTGTCCAGATAAAAAGTGTGACTGGCGTGTGACAGCACATGAAATAAGGGGTTCTGGTTTCTATGAGATAAGAAAGGCGCAGCTTGATCATATCTGCCCCATTGAATTCAGACAGGGCTACAAGTCAAGAGTAACATCTCGGGTTATTGCAGCAGTGTACAAGGCAAAGTTCGGGGACCCGGGTAAGGCACCAGTGGCTCGTGATTTGCAGAAACTTCTTTTGGAGGACCTCCGTGTAAATGCCTCTTACATGAAGTGCTATAGGGCGAAGGACAAAGCAATATTAGGTGTGCGAGGGTCCGATGAGGACGCCTATTTGAAGCTGCCAGAGTATCTTCACATGCTCAAGCTTGCCAATGCTGGTACAATTGCTGATTTGGAAACAGATGTAGATGAAGATGGTAATGAACGTTTACTGTACTTGTTTCTCGCATTTGGTGCTTCGATCAGTGGGTTTAGGAAGCTAAGGCATGTTTTGGTGATAGATGGTACACATCTAAGTGGAAAGTATAAAGGAGTTTTGTTAACCGAAGCTAAGGCATGTTTTGGTGATAGATGGTACACATCTAAGTGGAAAGTATAAAGGAGTTTTGTTAACCGCCAGCGGTCAGGATGCAAATTTTCTGATCTTTCCTTTAGCATTTGCTGTTGTGGACAGTGAGGATGAGGATGCGTGGACATGGTTTTTGCAAAAAGTTGAGAGGATTTTGGGGGATTCTCCTACGCTTGCCATAATATCTGACAGGGCTGTTTGTATTTCCAATGCAGTGAGTAAGATTTATCCTCAAGCAAAGCATGGAACTTGCATAGTTCATTTGGCTAGGAATGTGAACTCTAGGTTCTCTAGCAAACACTTAGCGCAAATGGTGACGGCTACAGCGATGGTCCATATGCCTAGAGCGTACAAAGAACTCTATACGAAGATCTGTGCCACTAACAGTGCTTGCGGGGTATATCTTGGTAAGATTGGTGTTGCTAAATGGTCCCGAGCTAATTTCACCGGTGAAAGGTATAACATCATGACTAGCAATATTGCTGAGCAGCTGAACAAAGCGCTTTTGGAAGGGAGGGGGGCGAACATTTATGAGTTGGTAAAGTTTATTCAGAGGATGATGACGAGGCGGTTTAGTGCGAGGAGGAAAAAATCAGAGAAACACAGAGGGGCTGTGAGTGTGGAAGTGGACAAAGAGATGACAAAAAACATGGCAACTGTTAAAGGAAGCAGCATAAATGCTGTGAATAACTGGACGAGCCAGATAGTGGGAAAATTTGGCAGATCAGATAAGGTAATGCTTGCTGAGAAGAAGTGTAGTTGTAAGTATTTTGATAATATCAGAATTCCTTGCGGACATGCGATGCTGGCAGCGGACGGGCTTGGAGTGCCTTACGATACATTGTGCGGGCATTGGTACAAGACAACGGTGTGCCGGGAGACATATGCAGGGGTAATCAGTCCAGAGGAAGACCCAAGGGATGTTGACATACCTGAAGAGGTTAGCAGTATGGTTGTGTACCCTCCAATCACAAAAAGGCAAGCTAGACGTCATCGCAAGACACGCATCCCATCGACTGGGGAGATACGGGTGAGGTTACGTTTTGTATATAAAGATATTTTGGTTTGAATTGCTGTTTGGGTGATGGTGTTGTTGTGATCATGTAGGTTCCAAAGAAGAAACTTGTGCAGAACAGGTGTGGTAGGTGTGGAGGGTATGGGCACAATCGCACGAACTGCGCCAACCCCATCTAATAGTTTGTTTTGGAAGATTTTTTTGTTGGGGATCATTTGCTGGTTGGTTGGAAAGACATGCTTGGTGTTCTAAATGGCCCTTTTTCGGAGATTGAAAAACTATTGTGGCGCATCTCTGTATTTTGCAACTCATGTTAGTTGTTCTTGTACAAGTTTGATTGCATATCTTTTTAAGTTAAATTATCACACGAATTTTTGCGAAGTTAAATTATCTGTGGACATGGACAAATGTTTATGAAGATTCATATAGTGTGAGTAGGATGATACATGTGATAAGGCTAATGAGTTGATGAACTTAACGAAACTGCGAAATGGGCATGAGGATTCGAACGTTTAAAGCATAGATAGAAAAGATCATTACATTACAAAACACTAGAGTTAGTGGATGCAGAAAGAGTTGTCCATAAAACATAAGCAGGGTGATACATTTGTTGGAGTTAACAAATTAAATAGATCTGGGACTAGTTAGTAATCTTGGCGTAAATCCATGCCATTGTTCCGACTGCAATGGCTGCAACAGCAATGTTGATAAGTTGTGCCCGAGAGTTATTTGCATCGGAGGGCTGATTGGGTGACTGTACAGTATCTTTTGTGGCAATAGTTGAGTTTTCGTTTGTCCCTGAGCTAGTATCTTTGTCGACAATCAAACTATTGAGCTGAATGAGGGCTTTGTCGAATTGTATTGCCTGTTTTTCGAGATGTTGTGTAGTGTAGATCTTGAATGAGTCCACATCTTCCTTTAGCTGATTATGTTTAGCATCTACCATGTTAACCTCTTCAACAATGGCCTCGTCAACCCATTTGAACAAGTGGTGCTCTGTTTTCCTCTGAAAGTTACAAGAAAAGACTAGTCCAGTACATTGGCGCAAGGAACTAGCAGCAGTGTGTTAAGAAAAGTTGTTGGAGCATACATGTATGCCTAATTTGCATCGGTAAAACCTTCGGAAGAGATTCTCCTTCGTCTGAGCCCCGTATGTAGTCAGCTTCGATCCACACCAACAGGTAGTTGGGATGCCAACAGTTTGACTCCTTGTGTTGGATAGTGAGGAAGAGGAGGAAGAGCTCATGTTTGCGTATTTGTTTGAGAATTTTCTAAAAACAAGAGGAAGACGTAAAAGGAGAATATGAAATCAGATCTGGCTAGGGATTTTGGTAGGTGAGATTATTAAATAGAAACGAACTTTTGTTTGAGTTCCAGCTGTATTTTGGAGGAGGTTAACCAAAAAAAGTTTCATTATATCTGTTGGTCCTGCAAAATCAATTCGAGGAAATCGAATATTCTACATTAACCGGTTGGTCTGTTTGTCGACGTGAAAGTATGTTTATGTGGATGTGGATCTAATATGTAAGAATGCATCATCCACAAATGACGTGACCATGTTCTAAGCTATAGAAACACAATAAAAGGTAAGTAGTAAGCATAAGAAAGTTTAGATATAGTTTGAAAGTGATAGAGAGCGTTCAGTTTTTTACAGAAACATGACGAAGAGCACTGCGTTACAACAGAAGCAGAATCCGAAAACTCCCAAATAGTAAACAAAAAAGGGGAGGGAAATAGGTGATATCGTCTAAGCATCAGTGAAGCGTGCAGCATAATAAGAAGGCAAGAAAATGGTCTTGTAGATGTCCATCGCATACTGCTTGCGTATGTTGTCCACAATGCGGTATGTGATGCTGCTCATCTGAGGGGGTGGGTCACCATGGGCGTGCATCTCTAGAAACTTCATACTGACAGGTCTGCAGTCACCAGAGCGAGTGTTTGTGTACAGGTTTGGAATGCGTTTCCACATAAACGGCTTCAGTCCACATAATTGGGTCTGCTCACACATAACGACTTTCTTGACAACGTAAGGAAGAGAATCGACCAAAGGCTTCATGAACTTCGCGACTCGCCTGACGCCGTATAAAGAAGGAAGAGGATCAAGTATTTCAACCACCCCAAGTCTAGGCTGATTGCTAGGCCCACCCAGTGAGAGTCGTTCCAGAGCATAGGAGTGTAGATTGTGTGGACATCTTCCATCCATTTCTTACCGGGAAGGAGAACAATGTCGACCAAATTAGCATCCCAGACGAAAGTGTTTTTCTTTCTAGACTTGCTGAAATCGACATGGTTGTCCTGAATAATTTTTGCTAGAGTGGGTGGGGCGAAGGCTGCATGTTCCCTCTGTAGTATGTCTGAGTGTCGCGCGGAAAGCATGTGAACAAGCAATTCCATTTGCTGTGGGAAAACTGACCGTGAGTTTTTAAACAGCATTGAGACCAGGAAAAAAGAATCAGAGATCGGGACTTACATAGGTTGTTGTCCATTGCTTTGGTTCTCCTAATTGGAGAAGAGATTTGTTGGAAAATTCAAATTCAAAGCGGGTAGTATGGTATCTGCGATGAAAAAAGGATTGATAGGATATGAGGAACAGTGTCAACATGTAATAAGAGTGGTCCAGTGTTAGCAAAACTTACACGTTAATGTTTGCTTTAAGAATTTTCTCAAACAGGTCCCATTCCATCTGTGGGAGTGGGCTGATGAGGGCTATAGCAGGAACAAGTGGACAACTGAATAATTCTTTGGCCAGATGGTTCTCTTCCATATATGGAACGTGCCTCGGGGGGTCTTTTGTCTGTGTGAGGTCGATAACTGCCTCATCATCACCCTGAGACTGTAATATTTACATAGCAACATGTAATTAACAGGATGAACACAGAGGAATTGTGAGTGTGGAAGTGGACAAAGAGATGGAAAAAACGATACCTCATCGGCTGGTGAAGGTACGATTGTTGGACGTCCTATCACTGGTGGAGAGGTTGAAGCTGTGGCTGCAAAAGCATTGTGTGTGGCTGTGTGAGAGAGGAAACCTAAACCACTATCATTACTCTTAGCCGGTGAGGTAAGTGGTGTAAAAGGCAGTGGTGACAATCGTAACAGAATATCTGGCGCAGAAGATGGACCAATTGTAGAGTCGAATATTGGTGGGTTGGAAAGAGGTGAGTCTGGGGAGATGGGATCATATATCCTGAGACCATAACATAGAATGTGATGAATCTCGGGGCTGTTGGGGTGATCACTTTTATCATATATAACAGATTTTGGCTCTGGTCGGTTTGATAGGTGTCTGTGAGGATGAGGTGGAACGATGGGCTGGTTAGGTTCCTCCGGAGCAGGAGTTGTCTGGATGTCGTCCTCAGGAATCGTGTTGGTGGTATTCTCGTCAGGAGGGATCATCTCAGAGTCTGGGTTGTGGTCAGGGGATGTGTGGACGGTGGTGTGGTTGTGGTCGGAAAGGCCGTGGACAGTTGGTGTGTGGATGGTTTCCACACGACCAGGAGAGCTGGAAGGAGTAGGGGTGCGTGGGGGCGACTCGTTTGGAGTCGTTTGAAGAGGAGTGTTCAGGCTTGCAGAAGCCTAACGTTGTAGATGAACTGCATACTGACTTATGATAGGTGATTGGCTGGATGGTTGCTCATCTGTCTCCATTGCATCCACATCCTACAACCGTAACAAAACAGACTGTGTAAGCAATAATAAGAGAAAGTGTTTGCAATGTATGAGAAACAGAGTTTGATTGAACAAAACCTGATCAGTTGGATGATCATCATAGAGTGGTTGTGCCTGATCAGGCTGATGTTGATGGTGAGATGTGTCAGGAGCATCCTAAAATAATAATTTTAAAGGTGAACTCATTAAAGAACTCTTTGGTTTTTAAGGTATGGGTCGATATGAAGAACAAAAACTATAAAAAATACCTGATGGATTGATGCTTCATGTCTAGCATGATGAGATGTCGCGGGTTTCTTGCTACGGGATATAAGTGTATGGAATGATCTTTGCATTGGATGAGATATCTTCTTCTTTTTTTTGCAAGAGTTTGTGCAGCTGCTTCATCTGCTTTTGAAGTTTCAACACCATTTCCGAGAGCTGTTCGTTGGTGAAACTGGCGACACTTGAACGTGTAAAGTACGAACTGATGCGCCTTTGCTTCCTTGAGGACGTCTCCTTCTTGATGACCTTATTTGGTTTGAGAGATTGCTTAACCCGAGTCGGAAACATGCCCTTTCGATGACCACGAGCTATAGGCTTATTTAGCAAAGGCTCGGTTGTGACACCAGCAGGCCACATCCCTTTGTTGAAAGTGAACTGATCAGCTATCAATTGTTCCATGTATATTACACAGTCATCCTTGGGGTCGTTGGGCCACTCTCCCCAGCCAGACTACGGTTGGCTTTCAATAGGTATAATCGGTGAGACAGCAAGCTGAGACAGTGGAGCGTGCATAAGTTAATTAAACATTTTATGTTCAATGTAAAGGTAGTAAGATATAATAACATGATGACTTACATCCGAGGAGAATTCAACACGGCGGATACTGATAGAATCGATGGATTTGTGTTGTGGTAGATAACCATCTTCTAAGTCCATGAGTGTGCGCTGGTCGGGTTGAGCAGGAATGAAAGATAACAGCTGGGGGATGGCGCGAAATGCCACCAATTGAAGTGTCAAGGGAAGCCTTGAAGTCTGAAAGAGTCTTGTTTGAGCTTTTGAACAAGCCAAGAAACAGGATCGTTGCCGTTTTTGAAAGACGGTTTGGGTGGTTTCATGCATGAGATGGTCTTCATGAATGATTCTCTGCCCCAAGGAAAGGCAAAGAAAGTTTTGAGGTTTTTAAGCATCTTGACATATCGAGGAGTGGCGCGTGCTTGTTGTTTGTGAGCAATGAGAACACCGTCGACAATGATGATTAAAGCTATACGTATCTTCTTCCAATGATCCATCTTCTTATCCTCTTCAAGCATCAGACAAAGTTCGGCAATCGTTACCATCATCTTCTTCCCAAACTGTCTCTTCCAGACTTCGTCTTTCCCCGCAACAACTGGCTTTACGGTGTCGGGGTGATATCCTTCAGGGAAAGAGGCGCAATTCAGACCAGTCACAGTCCAAAACTCTTGAAGACCATAGCGGAGAGGGTTCCCACCAAAAACAGACCAAAGCGTATTTTTGGGTAGACAGATAAGCTGGCGAGTGAGAAACGAGTGAATTAGCTTAGTAGATACTGGACATTGACGGGCTGGTATGTCGAAAAGCTTTCCGAAACAAGACTCTCGAATTATTTGGAACTCCTTGGTGTCTCTAAGAACATGACGAAGGAAGGGGAGGATCTCCGGTGAGGAGTAGATGTTAAGACGCTTTGTTGGGAATCAATCTGTCGCAAATAATCGTGGCGGGAGACGTAGATCTGGTTGAAAAGACCTTGAAATTTGGAGCAGGGCAAGTAATTAGTCTCCTAATTTTGACAACCAAAATTATAAAACACGGTTTCACCGGCGTAGATCTGGTGGCAAAGACCCTCTCATAATTTTGAAAAATTATTGGATGTAGAAATGAAAAGGAGGAGGAACAAATGCTGACCTGAAGCGTCTTGCGGTGAATCTGGTTCCGGTGTCGCCGTGGGTTTCTTCTTGGCCTTCCTTTTCGTCATTGTGTTTCCTTGAATCCGGTGTCAACGACGGAAACGATACAGAGAGATATAAGAAATAGAAAGCTTTTCGAGAAATTAGGGTTGGGGATTTAGAAAAGTGAAAAGTGGCTTCTGTGTGTTTTCTAATTTCCGACAGAACTCTGAAGAGTTGAAAAATATTATAAAAATATAATCATGGTTAGGTGTCTTTGGTTAGCCTTACCTTAGTGTGGTAATTATTGAGGGTATGCAAGACAATAAACACACATAAAGTGCTCCTCAAGTGGGAAGTGCCTCTTTATGTAATACATAAGCCATAAAGTGTCTTAGTAAGTAAAAATTTCAAGATATTAGGTATAAGCTTAAATTAGTTTAAAACCAATCCTAAACCAACACATTATTGACACTAAAGGAGAGACTTTTGACCAATCCGGTAACCAGATCCCCACCAGACGATCACATCACAAGACGGTAAGAAATCACTGACATGAAGCCATCAGCCGAACATCCACCACCAAGTAAACCTCCGGTTTTCTATCACAATACAGAACAATAATAATTTGTTGTTTCAGCCCACCTCCACTAGAGTTGAAAAGCCCAGTGTCTTAAGTACTGATCAAGAAAACGGTTATGGGAAGACACCAACTTCGAAACTATCCCAGAACTTGTAAACAAGTAAACACGACACTCTAGCCGGAAAGCCAAAGAGACTAAAATCGGCTATGAGTTAATATTATGGCTACTGAATGAAATTAATAACTTAATTGGTGATATTTATGAGGTTACTAACATTCACGTTAATTAAAGTTTCTAACTGATCCGAGAAGACTTCCGTGGAAGTCTTCTACGCTAGTTTTTAAGTCTTCTACGGTAGTTTTAGAATAATTTGTATATTTAAAAGTGATAAGTAACTTCAAGATATGTAAAACTCATATTTTCAAAATATGGTTTCTCCCTTAGTTTTACTAAATTTGACTAAGTTTTTCAACACAAACTTATAAAAAATATGATATGCTTTGACTAGTTACTATTGTTTGTTTCCATCTCTTAAGTATTATTGTTATAAACACCAATGATGATTATTGTTATGAGTTGGAAGAAGGGTTAAAATGCTTCTTAAAATGTTGTATCAATATGAGGCTACCAACATTCTTGTTTATTAAGATGAGAAGAAGACCATTGGAGTTTAATGGGAGATCCAAAGATAAGAGAAAGGCTATGCAAATCACAAAACATACCACAAACAAAACTATTATAGATCATTCCTCTACAAAGACAAGTTTGGACTCCACTTGATATGGAAGAATACTTCGTTAGAAGACTTCCAGGAAGTCGTCTGGACTTCCTGGAAGACTTCCTGTAAGTCGTCTAGCGCATTATATTTTAGACGACTAACAGGTAAGTCGTCCCAGAAGTCTTCCATATATGAAAAACCTGCGTATCAAATCCAGATCTGAAAAACCTGCATATCAAAAAACGTTCAAATGGCTTAAAAACAGAGAAAATGAGTGGAAGATTAGATAAATCTACCTTTATAGAACACACAAAAATACATATCTAAAATTAATAAATCTACCTTTAAATGAGTGGAAGATGAGAACCATCTGATTGAAAACCAGCAAAAAAAGATAGATTAGTGAGAAAGACAGAAGACAAAACTGAAAAATTCATATAAAGTTTGGTGTTTTCAAGTCAAAGAGAATATAGTGGGTTTGGAGTGTTTTAGTTTGGGAAAAAGTAAGAACTTTATACAACAGAAAGTTACCAAATGAAGAAAAATCAGACATAAAAACTTACCAAAACGCTCAGAACTGTTAAGAAAGGGAGAGACATGGGAGAAGACTCCGTCATACGACTTTCATGAAGAGACATGGGAGAGACATGGAAGCCGTCTGGAAGACTTCCTGGAAGTCGTCTAGCGCATTATATTTTAGACGACTAACAGGTAAGTCGTCCCAGACGTCTTCCAGATCTAAAAAACCTGCATATCCAAATCCAGATCTGAAAAACCTGCATATCCAAAAACGTTCAAATGGCTTAAAAACAGAGAAAATGAGTGGAAGATTAGATAAATCTACTTTTATAGAATACAAAAAAAATACATATCTAAAATTGATAGATCTACCTTTAAATGAGTGGAAGATGAGGACCATGTGATGAAAAACCTGCAAAAAAAGATAAATTATTGAGAAAGACATGAGACAAAAATAATACATTGATATAAAGCTTAGTGTTTATAAGTTCAAAGAGATTAGAGAGGGGTTGAAGAGTTTTAGAATGATGAACATTACATTTTTGTTTCAGCCATTTGATAGAAGGAGATAGAATGTGTAAATTTTTCTTTATATAAAGAGATAAAAAATCCAATTAGGTTAAATATTTTTGAATCAGACGACTTCCTACACGACTTACTTGTAAGTCACCCAGAAGACTTTAATATTTTTAGCGGGAAACTAAAATAAAAAACTTCCTAGACGACTTAGTCTGGTTTAAATTATTTAAGCGGGAAAATGATTTTTTTACAAATTTTAGGCAGAAGACGAGTTACATGTAAGTCGTCTGGTTTATATTATTCACCAGACGACTTACAAGTTAGTCGTCCAGACCCTAAACATAACCCCTAAACTTAATTAACTAACTAAACACTTAATAAAATCAAATTAAACTTCAAAAGTGTTTACTATACACAAAAATAAACACTTATAGGTAAAAAATTAATTTTTAAAAAAACATTCAAGCCTTCCAAAATATAACTCTAAGAATACATACAATACTACAACATATGTTATATGTTGTCAAACCATAAAACCAAAGAATATCATGATTAACTACTTTCACTTATCTATGCTGAAAACTATTCAATTTTATTATATCTTAATTTACATTACTTAAAACTGTTTATAATTATATGATTTTAATTTTTCATTTGTCAAAATATTTTTTTTAAAACTTATAAATTATTTTAAGATCAACTACACCGGACGACTTCCAGCATCTCAGACAACTCAGACAATTTACTGGGAATATATTCATAAAAATGGCTTATGTTTTTTTGTTTGGTCACAAGGGGCTGACTGTAATTTCACAAGGCTTTTAGGTTAGTTTTGCATTTGATTCAAGTTTGGGTATATTTTTACAATCAAAGTCAAGTTTTGAGTCATATTTGGCAAATCCCCGTGATAAAAGAGACATGAATTATCAAGTAGATAGTTCCCACAAATATAATAAAAGCTCGTAAATATTTAAAATATTTTGTTGAAATTTAGAAAGATTATATCTAAAACCATATTTAAATTCTATGATACATATTTTATATACATCAAATAAGATAATAAACTAATATAAATGTTAAAGTTTAAAATTTTAATTAATGTATATACCCTAAAATTAAATATGTTTTTTATTTTATAAAAAGTATATCTTAAAACAGAAATATCTAAAAAAAATATTTTTGTAAATTTATAACTCTATAAATTAATAAAATACTGAAGTTCTAATATTATTAATTTATAGAGTTTTTACTATATATCGTTTTATCTTTGAAAGAATTAATGTCAGCTATAAATAAAAAATCTTAAAAGTTTGAAGAATAATAGAAAGGATGTAACCTTTTAAAACTATGGTGAATCTCTCAAATAGTTCTTTTAAAAGTTTTTGTCACAAAAATAGCATTCAAGAAAGAAAATGACCAAAATAGTCTCTTTTTCTTTTGAAATTTTTAATTTTTTTTCTCTTTTTTAAAATTTGAAATCCTATCCCCAAAACGCCACCCCTTAACTATAAACCATAAATCTAGATTAGTTAACCCTAGGGTAAAATATATTTTTATCCTTTAATAAAATTTATTTTGGTCATTTTCTTCATTTAGAACTATTTTTGTGACAAAAACTTTAAAAGTGCTATCCTAAAAAAACTCTTTTAAAACTATCTATTTGTGAGCTTTTATTATATTTTTGGGAACTATCTACTTCATATTCATGTCCCGATTTATAAGTGTTGTTATAAAATAACTTATAATTTTATAGTATTGAGAAATTTAAATAAGGGTAAAATTTTATACCCGCATGAAGAAGATAATACTGATAATAAGAGAGAATGTGTTATAAGAAGAAGGAGAGATGGTGTATTACAATCGATCGAAATGATCGATTTATATAGAAGTTAAAAAGTAGGATTTACTGTGCATGCATAGTGACGCGGGCTCCACATAATATACGTACACACGAAAATGTCAATTTTTGGTGCGTGTATTCTTGACATTCATTCTTCACGTTTATAACACTCCCCCTTGGAGACCGGTGTCACTATCGTCTCTTGCTTAACGTCTTTGTTGCCTTGTTAAAAACCTTTCCAGGAAAACCCAATGGGAAAATCCGTAGTAAGGTAAAAAGAGTACAACTATGTAAGCTCCCCCTCGAATGAGCAGTCATAGATCCTTCTGATGATGCATTCCAATGTTATGGATATGTTTTCTGAATACCGAAGTCGGAAGTGATTTTGTGAAGAGGTCAGCTGCATTGTCGCATGATCGGACATATCTTACTTCAATCTCTTTCTTCTTCACAAGCTCTTGAGTGTATGAGAAGAACTTCAGATGAATATGCTTTGTTCTATCGCTTTTGATATATTTGTCCTTTGTTTGAGCAACACATGCTGCATTATCTTCATATAGAATAGTTGGCTCCGTATTTTCGTCAATCCCGCTGCTTGAACAGATGTGTCGGCTTATTGATCTTAGCCATACACATGCTCTACTTGCTTCATGGAGTGCAATGATCTCAGCATGATTTGAAGAAGTAGCCACGAGCGTTTTTTTCTGAGAACGCCAAGATATAGCAGTGCCTCCGATCGTGAAAACGTATCCTGTTTGTGAGCGGGCTTTGTGTGGATCTGAAAGATATCCTGCATCTGCAAAACCAACCATTTGACATTCTGAACTTTTAAGATAAAACAAGCCTAAATCAATGGTCCTTTGGAGGTAACGAAAAACATGTTTAATCTCATTCCAATGTCTTCGAGTTGGAGATGAGCTGAATCTTGCCAAAAGATTCA